>NW_027207471.1:0-255000 GCF_963455315.2 Globicephala melas | reverse complement strand
GAAGCCTGACCCTCAGCCGTCCCCTAATCCTAACCCGTACGCTGACACTAACCCGCGCCCTCACACGTACGCTCCCCCTAGAGCGTTGTCGTACCCTCACCTGGACCCTAAACCGTCCCCGTCCCCTAACCCTAACCCTAGCCCGAACCCTAACCCTAACCCTTCCCCGAAGCCTGACCCTCAGCCGTCCCCTAATCCTAACCCGTACGCTGACACTAACCCGCGCCCTCACACGTACGCTCCCCCTAGAGCGTTGTCGTACCCTCAGCTGGACCCTAAACCGTCCCCGTCCCCTAACCCTAACCCTAGCCCGAACTCTAACCCTAACCCTTCCCCGAAGCCTGACCCTCAGCCGTCCCCTAATCCTAACCCGTACGCTGACACTAACCCGCGCCCTCTCACGTACGCTCCCCCTAGAGCGTTGTCGTACCCTCACCTGGACCCTAAACCGTCCCCGTCCCCTAACCCTAACCCTAGCCCGAAGCCTAACCCTAACCCTTCCCCGAAGCCTGACCCTCAGCCGTCCCGTAATCCTAACCCGTACGATGACACTAACCCGCGCCCTCACACGTACGCTCCCCCTAGAGCGTTGTCGTACCCTCACCTGGACCCTAAACCGTCCCCGTCCCCTAACCCTAACCCTAGCCCGAAGCCTAACCCTAACCCTTCCCCGAAGCCTGACCCTCAGCCGTCCCCTAATCCTAACCCGTACGCTGACACTAACCCGCGCACTCACACGTACGCTCCCCCTAGAGCGTTGTCGTACCCTCACCTGGACCCTAAACCGTCCCCGTCCCCTAACCCTAACCCTAGCCCGAACCCTAACCCTAACCCTTCCCCGAAGCCTGACCCTCAGCCGTCCCCTAATCCTAACCCGTACGCTGACACTAACCCGCGCCCTCACACGTACGCTCCCCCTAGAGCGTTGTCGTACCCTCACCTGGACCCTAAACCGCCCCGTCCCCTAACCCTAACCCTAGCCCGAACCCTAACCCTAACACTTCCCCGAAGCCTGACCCTCACCCGTCCCCTAATCCTAACCCGTACGCTGACACTAACCCGCGCCCTCACACGTACGCTCCCCCTAGAGCGTTGTCGTACCCTCACCTGGACCCTAAACCGTCCCCGTCCCCTAACCCTAACCCTAGCCCGAACCCTAACCCTAACCCTGCCCCGAAGCCTGACCCTCAGCCGTCCCCTAATCCTAACCCGTACGCTGACACTAACTAACGCCCTCACACGTACGCTCCCCCTAGAGCGTTGTCGTACCCTCACCTGGACCCTAAACCGTCCCCGTCCCCTAACCCTAACCCTAGCCCGAACCCTAACCCTAACCCTTCCCCGAAGCCTGACCCTCAGCCGTCCCCTAATCCTAACCCGTACGCTGACACTAACCCGCGCCCTCACACGTACGCTCCCCCTAGAGCGTTGTCGTACCCTCACCTGGACCCTAAACCGTCCCCGTCCCCTAACCCTAACCCTAGCCCGAAGCCTAACCCTAACCCTTCCCCGAAGCCTGACCCTCAGCCGTCCCCTAATCCTAACCCGTACGCTGACACTAACCCGCGCCCTCACACGTACGCTCCCCCTAGAGCGTTGTCGTACCCTCACCTGGACCCTAAACCGTCCCCGTCCCCTAACCCTAACCCTAGCCCGAACCCTAACCCTAACCCTTCCCCGAAGCCTGACCCTCAGCCGTCCCCTAATCCTAACCCGTACGCTGACACTAACCCGCGCCCTCACATGTACACTCCCCCTAGAGCGTTGTCGTACCCTCACCTGGACCCTAAACCGTCCCCGTCCCCTAACCCTAACCCTAGCCCGAACCCTAACCCTAACCCTTCCCCGAAGCCTGACCATCAGCCCGCCCCTAATCCTAACCCGTACGCTGACACTAACCCGCGCCCTCACACGAACGCTCCCCCTAGAGCGTTGTCGTACCCTCACCTGGACCCTAAACCGTCCCCGTCCCCTAACCCTAACCCTAGCCCGAACCCTAACCCTAACCCTTCCCCGAAGCCTGACCCTCAGCCGTCCCCTAATCCTAACCCGTACGCTGACACTAACCCGCGCCCTCACACGTACGCTCCCCCTAGAGCGTTGTCGTACCCTCACCTGGACCCTAAACCGTCCCCGTCCCCTAACCCTAACCCTAGCCCGAACCCTAACCCTAACCCTTCCCCGAAGCCTGACCCTCAGCCGTCCCCTAATCCTAACCCGTACGCTGACACTAACCCGCGCCCTCACACGTACGCTCCCCCTAGAGCGTTGTCGTACCCTCAGCTGGACCCTAAACCGTCCCCGTCCCCTAACCCTAACCCTAGCCCGAACTCTAACCCTAACCCTTCCCCGAAGCCTGACCCTCAGCCGTCCCCTAATCCTAACCCGTACGCTGACACTAACCCGCGCCCTCTCACGTACGCTCCCCCTAGAGCGTTGTCGTACCCTCACCTGGACCCTAAACCGTCCCCGTCCCCTAACCCTAACCCTAGCCCGAAGCCTAACCCTAACCCTTCCCCGAAGCCTGACCCTCAGCCGTCCCGTAATCCTAACCCGTACGCTGACACTAACCCGCGCCCTCACACGTACGCTCCCCCTAGAGCGTTGTCGTACCCTCACCTGGACCCTAAACCGTCCCCGTCCCCTAACCCTAACCCTAGCCCGAAGCCTAACCCTAACCCTTCCCCGAAGCCTGACCCTCAGCCGTCCCCTAATCCTAACCCGTACGCTGACACTAACCCGCGCACTCACACGTACGCTCCCCCTAGAGCGTTGTCGTACCCTCACCTGGACCCTAAACCGTCCCCGTCCCCTAACCCTAACCCTAGCCCGAACCCTAACCCTAACCCTTCCCCGAAGCCTGACCCTCAGCCGTCCCCTAATCCTAACCCGTACGCTGACACTAACCCGCGCCCTCACACGTACGCTCCCCCTAGAGCGTTGTCGTACCCTCACCTGGACCCTAAACCGCCCCGTCCCCTAACCCTAACCCTAGCCCGAACCCTAACCCTAACACTTCCCCGAAGCCTGACCCTCACCCGTCCCCTAATCCTAACCCGTACGCTGACACTAACCCGCGCCCTCACACGTACGCTCCCCCTAGAGCGTTGTCGTACCCTCACCTGGACCCTAAACCGTCCCCGTCCCCTAACCCTAACCCTAGCCCGAACCCTAACCCTAACCCTGCCCCGAAGCCTGACCCTCAGCCGTCCCCTAATCCTAACCCGTACGCTGACACTAACTAACGCCCTCACACGTACGCTCCCCCTAGAGCGTTGTCGTACCCTCACCTGGACCCTAAACCGTCCCCGTCCCCTAACCCTAACCCTAGCCCGAACCCTAACCCTAACCCTTCCCCGAAGCCTGACCCTCAGCCGTCCCCTAATCCTAACCCGTACGCTGACACTAACCCGCGCCCTCACACGTACGCTCCCCCTAGAGCGTTGTCGTACCCTCACCTGGACCCTAAACCGTCCCCGTCCCCTAACCCTAACCCTAGCCCGAAGCCTAACCCTAACCCTTCCCCGAAGCCTGACCCTCAGCCGTCCCCTAATCCTAACCCGTACGCTGACACTAACCCGCGCCCTCACACGTACGCTCCCCCTAGAGCGTTGTCGTACCCTCACCTGGACCCTAAACCGTCCCCGTCCCCTAACCCTAACCCTAGCCCGAAGCCTAACCCTAACACTTCCCCGAAGCCTGACCCTCAGCCGTCCCCTAATCCTAACCCGTACGCTGACACTAACCCGCGCCCTCACACGTACGCTCCCCCTAGAGCGTTGTCGTACCCTCACCTGGACCCTAAACCGTCCCCATCCCCTAACCCTAACCCTAGCCCGAACCCTAACCCTAACCCTTCCCCGAAGCCTGACCCTCAGCCGTCCCCTAATCCTAACCCGTACGCTGACACTAACCCGCGCCCTCACACGTACGCTCCCCCTAGAGCGTTGTCGTACCCTCACCTGGACCCTAAACCGTCCCCGTCCCCTAACCCTAACCCTAGCCCGAACCCTAACCCTAACCCTTCCCCGAAGCCTGACCCTCAGCCGTCCCCTAATCCTAACCCGTACGCTGACACTAACCCGCGCCCTCACACGAACGCTCCCCCTAGAGCGTTGTCGTACCCTCACCTGGACCCTAAACCGTCCCCGTCCCCTAACCCTAACCCTAGCCCGAACCCTAACCCTAACCCTTCCCCGAAGCCTGACCCTCAGCCGTCCCCTAATCCTAACCCGTACGCTGACACTAACCCGCGCCCTCACACGTACGCTCCCCCTAGAGCGTTGTCGTACCCTCACCTGGACCCTAAACCGTCCCCGTCCCCTAACCCTAACCCTAGCCCGAACCCTAACCCTAACCCTTCCCCGAAGCCTGACCCTCAGCCGTCCCCTAATCCTAACCCGTACGCTGACACTAACCCGCGCCCTCACACGTACGCTCCCCCTAGAGCGTTGTCGTACCCTCACCTGGACCCTAAACCGTCCCCGTCCCCTAACCCTAACCCTAGCCCGAACTCTAACCCTAACCCTTCCCCGAAGCCTGACCCTCAGCTGTCCCCTAATCCTAACCCGTACGCTGACACTAACCCGCGCCCTCTCACGTACGCTCCCCCTAGAGCGTTGTCGTACCCTCACCTGGACCCTAAACCGTCCCCGTCCCCTAACCCTAACCCTAGCCCGAAGCCTAACCCTAACCCTTCCCCGAAGCCTGACCCTCAGCCGTCCCGTAATCCTAACCCGTACGCTGACACTAACCCGCGCCCTCACACGTACGCTCCCCCTAGAGCGTTGTCGTACCCTCACCTGGACCCTAAACCGTCCCCGTCCCCTAACCCTAACCCTAGCCCGAAGCCTAACCCTAACCCTTCCCCGAAGCCTGACCCTCAGCCGTCCCCTAATCCTAACCCGTACGCTGACACTAACCCGCGCACTCACACGTACGCTCCCCCTAGAGCGTTGTCGTACCCTCACCTGGACCCTAAACCGTCCCCGTCCCCTAACCCTAACCCTAGCCCGAACCCTAACCCTAACCCTTCCCCGAAGCCTGACCCTCAGCCGTCCCCTAATCCTAACCCGTACGCTGACACTAACCCGCGCCCTCACACGTACGCTCCCCCTAGAGCGTTGTCGTACCCTCACCTGGACCCTAAACCGCCCCGTCCCCTAACCCTAACCCTAGCCCGAACCCTAACCCTAACACTTCCCCGAAGCCTGACCCTCACCCGTCCCCTAATCCTAACCCGTACGCTGACACTAACCCGCGCCCTCACACGTACGCTCCCCCTAGAGCGTTGTCGTACCCTCACCTGGACCCTAAACCGTCCCCGTCCCCTAACCCTAACCCTAGCCCGAACCCTAACCCTAACCCTGCCCCGAAGCCTGACCCTCAGCCGTCCCCTAATCCTAACCCGTACGCTGACACTAACTAACGCCCTCACACGTACGCTCCCCCTAGAGCGTTGTCGTACCCTCACCTGGACCCTAAACCGTCCCCGTCCCCTAACCCTAACCCTAGCCCGAACCCTAACCCTAACCCTTCCCCGAAGCCTGACCCTCAGCCGTCCCCTAATCCTAACCCGTACGCTGACACTAACCCGCGCCCTCACACGTACGCTCCCCCTAGAGCGTTGTCGTACCCTCACATGGACCCTAAACCGTCCCCGTCCCCTAACCCTAACCCTAGCCCGAACCCTAACCCTAACCCTTCCCCGAAACCTGACCCTCAGCCGTCCCCTAATCCTAACCCGTACGCTGACACTAACCCGCGCCCTCACACGTACGCTCCCCCTAGAGCGTTGTCGTACCCTCACCTGGACCCTAAACCATCCCCATCCCCTAACCCTAACCCTAGCCCGAACCCTAACCCTAACACTTCCCCGAAGCCTGACCCTCAGCCGTCCCCTAATCCTAACCCGTACGCTGACACTAACCCGCGCCCTAACACGTACGCTCCCCCTAGAGCGTTGTCGTACCCTCACCTGGACCCTAAACCGTCCCCGTCCCCTAACCCTAACCCTAACCCGAACCCTAACCCTAACCCTTCCCCGAAGCCTGACCCTCAGCCGTCCCCTAATCCTAACCCGTACGCTGACACTAACCCGCGCCCTCACACGTACGCTCCCCCTAGAGCGTTGTCGTACCCTCACCTGGACCCTAAACCGTCCCCGTCCCCTAACCCTAACCCTAGCCCGAACCCTAACCCTAACCCTTCCCCGAAGCCTGACCCTCAGCCGTCCCCTAATCCTAACCCGTACGCTGACACTAACCCGCGCCCTCACACGTACGCTCCCCCTAGAGCGTTGTCGTACCCTCACCTGGACCCTAAACCGTCCCCGTCCCCTAACCCTAACCCTAGCCCGAAGCCTAACCCTAACCCTTCCCCGAAGCCTGACCCTCAGCCGTACCCTAATCCTAACCCGTACGCTGACACTAACCCGCGCCCTCACACGTACGCTCCCCCTAGAGCGTTGTCGTACCCTCACCTGGACCCTAAACCGTCCCCGTCCCCTAACCCTAACCCTAGCCCGAAGCCTAACCCTAACCCTTCCCCGAAGCCTGACCCTCAGCCGTCCCCTAATCCTAACCCGTACGCTGACACTAACCCGCGCCCTCACACGTACGCTCCCCCTAGAGCGTTGTCGTACCCTCACCTGGACCCTAAACCGTCCCCGTCCCCTAACCCTAACCCAGCCCGAACCCTAACCGTAACCCTTCCCCGAAGCCTGACCCTCAGCCGTCCCCTAATCCTAACCCGTACGCTGACACTAACCCGCGCCCTCACACGTACGCTCCCCCTAGAGCGTTGTCGTACCCTCACCTGGACCCTAAACCGTCCCCATCCCCTAACCCTAACCCTAGCCCGAACCCTAACCCTAACTCTTCCCCGAAGCCTGACCCTCAGCCGTCCCTTAATCCTAACCCGTACGCTGACACTAACCCGCGCCCTCACACGTACGCTCCCCCTAGAGCGTTGTCGTACCCTCACCTGGACCCTAAACCGTCCCCGTCCCCTAACCCTAACCCTAGCCCGAAGCCTAACCCTAACCCTTCCCCGAAGCCTGACCCTCAGCCGTCCCCTAATCCTAACCCGTACGTTGACACTAACCCGCGGCCTCACACGTACGCTCCCCCTAGAGCGTTGTCGTACCCTCACCTGGACCCTAAACCGTCCCCGTCCCCTAACCCTAACCCTTGCCCGATCCCTAACCCTAACCCTTCCCCGAAGCCTGACCCTCAGCCGTCCCCTAATCCTAACCCGTACGCTGACACTAACCCGCGCCCTCTCACGTACGCTCCCCCTAGAGCGTTGTCGTACCCTCACCTGGACCCTAAACCGTCCCCGTCCCCTAACCCTAACCCTAGCCCGAAGCCTAACCCTAACCCTTCCCCGAAGCCTGACCCTCAGCCGTCCCCTAATCCTAACCCGTACGTTGACACTAACCCGCGGCCTCACACGTACGCTCCCCCTAGAGCGTTGTCGTACCCTCACCTGGACCCTAAACCGTCCCCGTCCCCTAACCCTAACCCTTGCCCGATCCCTAACCCTAACCCTTCCCCGAAGCCTGACCCTCAGCCGTCCCCTAATCCTAACCCGTACGCTGACACTAACCCGCGCCCTCTCACGTACGCTCCCCCTAGAGCGTTGTCGTACCCTCACCTGGACCCTAAACCGTTCCCGTCCCCTAACCCTAACCCTAGCCCGAACCCTAACCCTAACTCTTCCCCGAAGCCTGACCCTCAGCCGTCCCCTAATCCTAACCCGTACGCTGACACTAACCCGCGCCCTCACACGTACGCTCCCCCTAGAGCGTTGTCGTACCCTCACCTGGACCCTAAACCGTCCCCGTCCCCTAACCCTAACCCTAGCCCGAAGCCTAACCCTAACCCTTCCCCGAAGCCTGACCCTCAGCCGTCCCCTAATCCTAACCCGTACGCTGACACTAACCCGCGCCCTCACACGTACGCTCCCCCTAGAGCGTTGTCGTACCCTCACCTGGACCCTAAACCGTCCCCGTCCCCTAACCCTAACCCTAGCCCGAACCCTAACCCTAACCCTTCCCCGAAGCCTGACCCTCAGCCGTCCCCGAATCCTAACCCGTACGCTGACACTAACCCGCGCCCTCACACGTACGCTCCCCCTAGAGCGTTGTCGTACCCTCACCTGGACCCTAAACCGTCCCTGTCCCCTAACCCTAACCCTAGCCCGAAGCCTAACCCTAACCCTTCCCCGAAGCCTGACCCTCAGCCGTCCCCTAATCCTAACCCGTACGCTGACACTAACCCGCGCCCTCACACGTACGCTCCCCCTAGAGCGTTGTCGTACCCTCACCTGGACCCTAAACCGTCCCCGTCCCCTAACCCTAACCCTAGCCCGAACCTTAACCCTAACCCTTCCCCGAAACCTGACCCTCAGCCGTCCCCTAATCCTAACCCGTACGCTGACACTAACCCGCGCCCTCACACGTACGCTCCCCCTAGAGCGTTGTCGTACCCTCACCTGGACCCTAAACCGTCCCCGTCCCCTAACCCTAACCCTAGCCCGAACCCTAACCCTAACCCTTCCCCGAAGCCTGACCCTCAGCCGTCCCCTAATCCTAACCCGTACGCTGACACTAACCCGCGCCCTCACACGTACGCTCCCCCTAGAGCGTTGTCGTACCCTCACCTGGACCCTAAACCGTCCCCGTCCCCTAACCCTAACCCTAGCCCGAACCCTGACCCTAACCCTTCCCCGAAGCCAGACCCTCACCCGTCCCCTAATCCTAACCCGTACGCTGACACTAACCCGCGCCCTCACACGTACGCTCCCCCTAGAGCGTTGTCGTACCCTCACCTGGACCCTGAACCTTCCCCGTCCCCTAACCCTAACCCTAGCCCGAACCCTAACCCTAAACCTTCCCCGAAGCCTGACCCTCAGCCGTCCCCTAATCCTAACCCGTACGCTGACACTAACCCACGCCCTCACACGTACGCTCCCCCTAGAGCGTTGTCGTACCCTCACCTGGACCCTGAACCGTCCCCGTCCCCTAACCCTAACCCTAGCCCGAACCCTAACCCTAACCCTTCCCCGAAGCCTGACCCTCAGCCGTCCCCTAATCCTAACCCGTACGCTGACACTAACCCGCGCCCTCACACGTACGCTCCCCCTAGAGCGTTGTCGTACCCTCACCTGGACCCTAAACCGTCCCCTAACACTAACCCTAACCCTAGCCCGAACCCTAACCCTAACCCTTCCCCGAAGCCTGACCCTCAGCCGTCCCCTAATCCTAACCCGTACGCTGACACTAACCCGCGCCCTCACACGTACGCTCCCCCTAGAGCGTTGTCGTACCCTCACCTGGACCCTAAACCGTCCCCGTCCCCTAACCCTAACCCTAGCCCGAACCCTAACCCTAACCCTTCCCCGAAGCCTGACCCTCAGCCGTCCCCTAATCCTAACCCGTACGCTGACACTAACCCGCGCCCTCACACGTACGCTCCCCCTAGAGCGTTGTCGTACCTTCACCTAGACCCTAAACCGTCCCCGTCCCCTAACCCTAACCCTTGCCCGAACCCTAACCCTAACCCTTCCCCGAAGCCTGACCCTCAGCCGTCCCCTAATCCTAACCCGTACGCTGACACTAACCCGCGCCCTCACACGTACGCTCCCCCTAGAGCGTTGTCATACCCTCACCTGGACCCTAAACCGTCCCCGTCCCCTAACCCTAACCCTAGCCCGAAGCCTAACCCAAACACTTCCCCAAAGCCTGACCCTCAGCCGTCCCCTAATCCTAACCCGTACGCTGACACTAACCCGCGCCCTCACACGTACGCTCCCCCTAGAGCATTGTCGTACCCTCACCTGGACCCTAAACCGTCCCCGTCCCCTAACCCTAACCCTAGCCCGAACCCTAACCCTAACCCTTCCCCGAAGCCTGACCCTCAGCCGTCCCCTAATCCTAACACGTACGCTGACACTAACACGCGCCCTCACACGTACGCTCCCCCTAGAGCGTTGTCGTACCCTCACCTGGACCCTAAACCGTCCCTGTCCCCTAACCCTAACCCTAGCCCGAACTCTAACCCTAACCCTTCCCCGAAGCCTGACCCTCAGCCGTCCCCTAATCCTAACCCGTACGCTGACACTAACCCGCGGCCTCACACGTACGCTCCCCCTAGAGCGTTGTCGTACCCTCACCTGGACCCTAAACCGTCCCCGTCCCCTAACCCTAACCCTAGCCCGAACCCTAACCCTAACCCTTCCCCGAAGCCTGACCCTCAGCCGTCCCGTAATCCTAACCCGTACGCTGACACTAACCCGCGCCCTCACACGTACGCTCCCCCTAGAGCGTTGTCGTACCCTCACCTGGACCCTAAACCGTCCCCGTCCCCTAACCCTAACCCTAGCCCGAAGCCTAACCCTAACCCTTCCCCGAAGCCTGACCCTCAGCCGTCCCCTAATCCTAACCCGTACGCTGACACTAACCCTCGCCCTCACACGTACGCTCCCCCTAGAGCGTTGTTGTACCCTCACCTGGACCCTAAACCGTCCCCGTCACCTAACCCTAACCCTAGCCCGAACCCTAACCCTAACCCTTCCCCGAAGCGTGACCCTCAGCCGTCCCCTAATCCTAAGCCGTACGCT
This sequence comes from Globicephala melas, assembly GCF_963455315.2. Classification (NCBI taxonomy): domain Eukaryota; kingdom Metazoa; phylum Chordata; class Mammalia; order Artiodactyla; family Delphinidae; genus Globicephala; species Globicephala melas. The sequence continues at coordinate 244,377 of NW_027207471.1, read as the reverse complement.
GACACTAACCCGCGCCCTCACACGTACGCTCCCCCTAGAGCGTTGTCGTACCCTCACCTGGACCCTGAACCTTCCCCGTCCCCTAACCCTAACCCTAGCCCGAACCCTAACCCTAAACCTTCCCCGAAGCCTGACCCTCAGCCGTCCCCTAATCCTAACCCGTACGCTGACACTAACCCGCGCCCTCACACGTACGCTCCCCCTAGATCGTTGTCGTACCCTCACCTGGACCCTAAACCGTCCCCGTCCCCTAACCCTAACCCTAGCCCGAACCCTAACCCTAACCCTTCCCCGAAGCCTGACCCTCAGCCATCCCCTAATCCTAACCCGTACGCTGACACTAACCCGCGCCCTCACACGTACGCTCCCCCTAGAGCGTTGTCGTACCCTCACCTGGACCCTAAACCGTCCCCGTCCCCTAACCCTAACCCTAGCCCGAACACTAACCCTAACCCTTCCCCGAAGCCTGACCCTCAGCCGTCCCCTAATCCTAAACCGTACGCTGACACTAACCCGCGCCCTCACACGTACGCGCCCCCTAGAGCGTTGTCGTACCCTCACCTGGACCCTAAACCGTCCCCGTCCCCTAACCCTAACCCTAGCCCGAAGCCTAACCCTAACCCTTCCCCGAAGCCTGACCCTCAGCCGTCCCCTAATCCTAACCCGTACGCTGACACTAACCCGCGCCCTCACACGTACGCTCCCCCTAGAGCGTTGTCGTACCCTCACCTGGACCCTAAACCGTCCCCGTCCCCTAACCCTAACCCTAGCCCGAACCCTAACCCTAACCCTTCCCCGAAGCCTGACCCTCAGCCGTCCCCTAATCCTAACCCGTACGCTGACACTAACCCGCGCCCTCACACGTACGCTCCCCCTAGAGCGTTGTCGTACCCTCACCTGGACCCTAAACCGTCCCCGTCCCCTAACCCTAACCCTAGCCCGAAGCCTAACCCTAACCCTTCCCCGAAGCCTGACCCTCAGCCGTCCCCTAATCCTAACCCGTACGCTGACACTAACCCGCGCCCTCACACGTACGCTCCCCCTAGAGCGTTGTCGTACCCTCACCTGGACCCTAAACCGTCCCCGTCCCCTAACCCTAACCCTAGCCCGAACCCTAACCCTAACCCTTCCCCGAAGCCTGACCCTCAGCCGTCCCCTAATCCTAACCCGTACGCTGACACTAACCCGCGGCCTCACACGTACGCTCCCCCTAGAGCGTTGTCGTACCCTCACCTGGACCCTAAACCGTCCCCGTCCCCTAACCCTAACCCTAGCCCGAACCCTAACCCTAACCCATCCCCGAAGCCTGACCCTCAGCCGTCCCCTAATCCTAACCCGTACGCTGACACTAACCCGCGCCCTCACACGTACGCTCCCCCTAGAGCGTTGTCGTACCCTCACCTGGACCCTAAACCGTCCCCGTCCCCTAACCCTAACCCTAGCCCGAACCCTGACCCTAACCCTTCCCCGAAGCCTGACCCTCACCCGTCCCCTAATCCTAACCCGTACGCTGACACTAACCCGCGCCCTCACACGTACGCTCCCCCTAGAGCGTTGTCGTACCCTCACCTGGAACCTAAACCGTCCCCGTCCCCTAACTCTAACCCTAGCCCGAACCCTAACCCTAACCCTTCCCCGAAGCCTGACCCTCAGCCGTCCCCTAATCCTAACCCGTAAGCTGACACTAACCCGCGGCCTCACACGTACGCTCCCCCTAGAGCGTTGTCGTACCCTCACCTGGACCCTGAACCGTCCCCGTCCCCTAACCCTAACCCTAGCCCGAACCCTAACCCTAACCCTTCCCCGAAGCCTGACCCTCAGCCGTCCCCTAATCCTAACCCGTACGCTGACACTAACCCGCGCCCTCACACGTACGCTCCCCCTAGAGCGTTGTCGTACCCTCACCTGGACCCTGAACCGTCCCCGTCCCCTAACCCTAACCCTAGCCCGAAGCCTAACCCTAACCCTTCCCCGAAGCCTGACCCTCAGCCATCCCCTAATCCTAACCCGTACGCTGACACTAACCCACGCCCTCACACGTACGCTCCCCCTAGAGCGTTGTCGTACCCTCACCTGGACCCTAAACCGTCCCCGTCCCCTAACCCTAACCCTAGCCCGAACCCTAACCCTAACCCTTCCCCGAAGCCTGACCCTCAGCCGTCCCCTAATCCTAACCCGTACGCTGACACTAACCCGCGCCCTCACACGTACGCTCCCCCTAGAGCGTTGTCGTACCCTCACCTGGAACCTAAACCGTCCCCGTCCCCTAACTCTAACCCTAGCCCGAACCCTAACCCTAACCCTTCCCCGAAGCCTGACCCTCAGCCGTCCCCTAATCCTAACCCGTACGCTGACACTAACCCGCGCCCTCACACGTACGCTCCCCCTAGAGCGTTGTCGTACCCTCACCTGGACCCTAAACCGTCCCCGTCCCCTAACCCTAACCCTAGCCCGAACCCTAACCCTAACCCTTCCCCGAAGCCTGACCCTCAGCCGTCCCCTAATCCTAACCCGTACGCTGACACTAACCCGCGCCCTCACACGTACGCTCCCCCTAGAGCGTTGTCGTACCCTCACCTGGACCCTAAACCATCCCCGTCCCCTAACCCTAACCCTAGCCCGAAGCCTAACCCTAACCCTTCCCCGAAGCCTGACCCTCAGCCGTCCCCTAATCCTAACCCGTACGCTGACACTAACCCGCGCCCTCACACGTACGCTCCCCCTAGAGCGTTGTCGTACCCTCACCTGGACCCTAAACCGTCCCCGTCCCCTAACCCTAACCCTAGCCCGAACCCTAACCCTAACCCTTCCCCGAAGCCTGACCCTCAGCCGTCCCCTAATCCTAACCCGTACGCTGACACTAACCCGCGCCCTCACACGTACGCTCCCCCTAGAGCGTTGTTGTACCCTCACCTGGACCCTAAACCGTCCCCTTCCCCTAACCCTAACCCTAGCCCGAACCCTAACCCTAACCCTTCCCCGAAGCCTGACCCTCAGCCGTCCCCTAATCCTAACCCGTACGCTGACACTAACCCGCGGCCTCACACGTAAGCTCCCCCTAGAGCGTTGTCGTACCCTCACCTGGACCCTAAACCGTCCCCGTCCCCTAACCCTAACCCTAGCCCGAACCCTAACCCTAACCCTTCCCCGAAGCCTGACCCTCAGCCGTCCCCTAATCTTAACCCGTACGCTGACACTAACCCGCGCCCTCACACGTACGCTCCCCCTAGAGCGTTGTCGTACCCTCACCTGGACCCTAAACCGTCCCCGTCCCCTAACCCTAACCCTAGCCCGAACCCTAACCCTAACCCTTCCCCGAAGCCTGACCCTCAGCCGTCCCCTAATCCTAACCCGTACGCTGACACTAACCCGCGCCCTCACACGTACGCTCCCCCTAGAGCGTTGTCGTACCCTCACCTGGACCCTAAACCGTCCCCGTCCCCTAACCCTAACCCTAGCCCGAACCCTAACCCTAACCCTTCCCCGAAGCCTGACCCTCAGCCGTCCCCTAATCCTAACCCGTACGCTGACACTAACCCGCGGCCTCACACGTACGCTCCCCCTAGAGCGTTGTCGTACCCTCACCTGGACCCTAAACCGTCCCCGTCCCCTAACCCTAACCCTAGCCCGAAACCTAACCCTAACCCTTCCCCGAAGCCTGACCCTCAGCCGTCCCCTAATCCTAACCCGTACGCTGACACTAACCCGCGCCCTCACACGTACGCTCCCCCTAGAGCGTTGTCGTACCCTCACCTGGACCCTAAACCGTCCCCGTCCCCTAACCCTAACCCTAGCCCGAACCCTAACCCTAACCCTTCCCCGAAGCCTGACCCTCAGCCGTCCCCTAATCCTAACCCGTACGCTGACACTAACCCGCGGCCTCACACGTACGCTCCCCCTAGAGCGTTGTCGTACCCTCACCTGGACCCTAAACCGTCCCCGTCCCCTAACCCTAACCCTAGCCCGAACCCTGACCCTAACCCTTCCCCGAAGCCTGACCCTCAGCCGTCCCCTAATCCTAACCCGTACGCTGACACTAACCCGCGGCCTCACACGTACGCTCCCCCTAGAGCGTTGTCGTACCCTCACCTGGACCCTGAACTGTCCCCGTCCCCTAACCCTAACCCTAGCCCGAACCCTAAACCTAACACTTCCCCGAAGCCTGACCCTCAGCCGTCCCCTAATCCTAACCCGTACGCTGACACTAACCCGCGCCCTCACACGTACGCTCCCCCTAGAGCGTTGTCGTACCCTCACCTGGACCCTGAACCGTCCCCGTCCCCTAACCCTAACCCTAGCCCGAACCCTAACCCTAACCCTTCCCCGAAGCCTGACCCTCAGCCGTCCCCTAATCCTAACCCGTACGCTGACACTAACCCGCGCCCTCAAACGTACGCTCCACCTAGAGCGTTGTCGTACCCTCACCTGGACCCTAAACCGTCCCCGTCCCCTAACCCTAACCCTAGCCCGAACCCTAACCCTAACCCTTCCCCGAAGCCTGACCCTCAGCCGTCCCCTAATCCTAACCCGTACGCTGACACTAACCCGCGCCCTCACACGTACGCTCCCCCTAGAGCGTTGTCGTACCCTCACCTGGACCCTAAACCGTCCCCGTCCCCTAACACTAACCCTAGCCCGAAGCCTAACCCTAACCCTTCCCCGAAGCCTGGCCCTCAGCCGTCCCCTAATCCTAACCCGTACGCTGACACTAACCCGCGCCCTCACACGTACGCTCCCCCTAGAGTGTTGTCGTACCCTCACCTGGACCCTAAACCGTCCCCGTCCCCTAACCCTAACCCTAGCCCGAACCCTAACCCTAACCCTTCCCCGAAGCCTGACCCTCAGCCGTCCCCTAATCCTAACCCGTACGCTGACACTAACCCACGCCCTCACACGTACGCTCCCCCTAGAGCGTTGTCGTACCCTCACCTGTACCCTAAACCGTCCCCGTCCCCTAACCCTAACCCTAGCCCGAACCCTAACCCTAACCCTTCCCCGAAGCCTGACCCTCAGCCGTCCCCTAATCCTAACCCGTACGCTGACACTAACCCGCGCCCTCACACGTACGCTCCCCCTAGAGCGTTGTCGTACCCTCACCTGGACCCTAAACCGTCCCCGTCCCCTAACCCTAACCCTAGCCCGAACCCTAACCCTAACCCTTCCCCGAAGCCTGACCCTCAGCCGTCCCCTAATCCTAACCCGTACGCTGACACTAACCCGCGGCCTCACACGTAAGCTCCCCCTAGAGCATTGTCGTACCCTCACCTGGACCCTAAACCGTCCCCGTCCCCTAACCCTAACCCTAGCCTGAACCCTAACCCTAACCCTTCCCCGAAGCCTGACCCTCAGCCGTCCCCTAATCCTAACCCGTACGCTGACACTAACCCGCGGCCTCACACGTACGCTCCCCCTAGAGCGTTGTCGTACCCTCACCTGGACCCTGAACCGTCCCCGTCCCCTAACCCTAACCCTAGCCCGAACCCTAAACCTAACCCTTCCCCGAAGCCTGACCCTCAGCCGTCCCCTAATCCTAACCCGTACGCTGACACTAACCCGCGGCCTCACACGTAAGCTCCCCCTAGAGCGTTGTCGTACCCTCACCTGGACCCTAAACCGTCCCCGTCCCCTAACCCTAACCCTAGCCCGAACCCTAACCCTAACCCTTCCCCGAAGCCTGACCCTCAGCCGTCCCCTAATCCTAACCCGTACGCTGACACTAACCCGCGGCCTCACACGTACGCTCCCCCTAGAGCGTTGTCGTACCCTCACCTGGACCCTAAACCATCCCCGTCCCCTAACCCTAACCCTAGCCCGAAGCCTAACCCTAACCCTTCCCCGAAGCCTGACCCTCAGCCGTCCCCTAATCCTAACCCGTACGCTGACACTAACCCGCGCCCTCACACGTACGCTCCCCCTAGAGCGTTGTCGTACCCTCACCTGGACCCTAAACCGTCCCCGTCCCCTAACCCTAACCCTAGCCCGAAGCCTAACCCTAACCCTTCCCCGAAGCCTGACCCTCAGCCGTCCCCTAATCCTAAACCGTACGCTGACACTAACCCGCGGCCTCACACGTACGCTCCCCCTAGAGCGTTGTCGTACCCTCACCTGGACCCTAAACCGTCCCCGTCCCCTAACCCTAACCCTAGCCCGAAGCCTAACCCTAACCCTTCCCCGAAGCCTGACCCTCAGCCGTCCCCTAATCCTAACCCGTACGCTGACACTAACCCGCGCCCTCACATGTACGCTCCCCCTAGAGCGTTGTCGTACCCTCACCTGGACCCTAAACCGTCCCCGTCCCCTAACCCTAACCCTAGCCCGAACCCTAACCCTAACCCTTCCCCGAAGCCTGACCCTCAGCCGTCCCCTAATCCTAACCCGTACGCTGACACTAACCCGCGCCATCACGCGTACGCACCCCCTAGAGCGTTGTCGTACCCTCACCTGGACCCTAAACCGTCCCCGTCCCCTAACCCTAACCCTAGCCCGAAGCCTAACCCTAACCCTTCCCCGAAGCCTGACCCTCAGCCGTCCCCTAATCCTAACCCGTACGCTGACACTAACCCGCGTCCTCACACGTACGCTCCCCCTAGATCGTTGTCGTACCCTCACCTGGACCCTAAACCGTCCCCGTCCCCTAACCCTAACCCTAGCCCGAACCCTAACCCTAAGCCTTCCCCGAAGCCTGACCCTCAGCCGTCCCCTAATCCTAACCCGTACGCTGACACTAACCCGCGCCCTCACACGTACGCTCCCCCTAGAGCGTTGTCGTATCCTCACCTGGACCCTAAACCGTCCCCGTCCCCTAACCCTAACCCTAGCCCGAACCCTAACCCTAACCCTTCCCCGAAGCCTGACCCTCAGCCATCCCCTAATCCTAACCCGTACGCTGACACTAACCCGCGCCCTCACACGTACGCTCCCCTTAGAGCGTTGTCGTACCTTCACCTGGACCCTAAACCGTCCCCGTCCCCTAACCCTAACCCTAGCCCGAACCCTAACCCTAACCCTTCCCCGAAGCCTGACCCTCAGCCGTCCCCTAATCCTAACCCGTACGCTGACACTAACCCGCGCCCTCACACGTACGCTCCCCCTAGAGCGTTGTCGTACCCTCACCTGGACCCTAAACCGTCCCCGTCCCCTAACCCTAACCCTAGCCCGAAGCCTAACCCTAACCCTTCCCCGAAGCCTGACCCTCAGCCGTCCCCTAATCCTAACCCGTACGCTGACACTAACCCGCGGCCTCACACGTACGCTCCCCCTAGAGCGTTGTCGTACCCTCACCTGGACCCTAAACCGTCCCCGTCCCCTAACACTAACCCTAGCCCGAAGCCTAACCCTAACCCTTCCCCGAAGTCTGACCCTCAGCCGTCCCCTAATCCTAACCCGTACGCTGACACTAACCCGCGCCCTCACACGTACGCTCCCCCTAGAGCGTTGTCGTACCCTCACCTGGACCCTAAACCGTCCCCGTCCCCTAACCCTAACCCTAGCCCGAACCCTAACCCTAACCCTTCCCCGAAGCCTGACCCTCAGCCATCCCCTAATCCTAACCCGTACGCTGACACTAACCCGCGCCCTCACACGTATGCTCCCCTTAGAGCGTTGTCGTACCTTCACCTGGACCCTAAACCGTCCCCGTCCCCTAACCCTAACCCTAGCCCGAACCCTAACCCTAACCCTTCCCCGAAGCCTGACCCTCAGCCGTCCCCTAATCCTAACCCGTACGCTGACACTAACCCGCGCCCTCACACGTACGCTCCCCCTAGAGCGTTGTCGTACCCTCACCTGGACCCTAAATCGTCCCCGTCCCCTAACCCTAACCCTAGCCCGAAGCCTAACCCTAACCCTTCCCCGAAGCCTGACCCTCAGCCGTCCCCTAATCCTAACCCGTACGCTGACACTAACCCGTGGCCTCACACGTACGCTCCCCCTAGAGCGTTGTCGTACCCTCACCTGGACCCTAAACCGTCCCCGTCCCCTAACCCTAACCCTAGCCCGAAGCCTAACCCTAACCCTTCCCCGAAGTCTGACCCTCAGCCGTCCCCTAATCCTAACCCGTAGGCTGACACTAACCCGCGCCCTCACACGTACGCTCCCCCTAGAGCGTTGTCGTACCCTCACCTGGACCCTAAACCGTCCCCGTCCCCTAACCCTAACCCTAGCCCGAAGCCTAACCCTAACCCTTCCCCGAAGCCTGACCCTCAGCCGTCCCCTAATCCTAACCCGTACGCTGACACTAACCCGCGCCCTCACACGTACGCTCCCCCTAGAGCGTTGTCGTACCCTCACCTGGACCCTAAATCGTCCCCGTCCCCTAACCCTAACCCTAGCCCGAAGCCTAACCCTAACCCTTCCCCGAAGCGTGACCCTCAGCCGTCCCCTAATCCTAACCCGTACGCTGACACTAACCCGCGCCCTCACACGTACGCTCCCCCTAGAGCGTTGTCGTACCCTCACCTGGACCCTAAACCGTCCCCGTCCCCTAACCCTAACCCTAGCCCGAACCCTAACCCTAACCTTCCCCGAAGCCTGACCCTCAGCCGTCCCCTAATCCTAACCCGTACGCTGACACTAACCCACGCCCTCACACGTACGCTCCCCCTAGAGCGTTGTCGTACCCTCACCTGGACCCTAAACCGTCCCCGTCCCCTAACCCTAACCCTAGCCCGAACCCTAACCCTAACCCTTCCCCGAAGCCTGACCCTCAGCCGTCCCCTAATCCTAACCCGTACGCTGACACTAACCCGCGCCCTCACACGTACGCTCCCCCTAGAGCGTTGTCGTACCCTCACCTGGACCCTAAACCGTCCCCGTCCCCTAACCCTAACCCTAGCCCGAACCCTAACCCTAACACTTCCCCGAAGCCTGACCCTCAGCCGTCCCCTAATCCTAACCCGTACGCTGACACTAACCCGCGCCCTCACACGTACGCTCCCCCTAGAGCGTTGTCGTACCCTCACCTGGACCCTAAACCGTCCCCGTCCCCTAACCCTAACCCTAGCCCGAACCCTAACCCTAACCCTTCCCCGAAGCCTGACCCTCAGCCGTCTCCTAATCCTAACCCGTACGCTGACACTAACCCGCGCCCTCACACGTACGCTCCCCCTAGAGCGTTGTCGTACCCTCACCTGGACCCTAAACCGTCCCCGTCCCCTAACCCTAACCCTAGCCCGAACCCTAACCCTAACCCTTCCCCGAAGCCTGACCCTCAGCCGTCCCCTAATCCTAACCCGTACGCTGACACTAACCCGCGCCCTCACACGTACGCTCCCCCTAGAGCGTTGTCGTACCCTCACCTGGACCCTAAACCGTCCCCGTCCCCTAACCCTAACCCTAGCCCGAACCCTAACCCTAACCCTTCCCCGAAGCCTGACCCTCAGCCGTCCCCTAATCCTAACCCGTACGCTGACACTAACCCGCGCCCTCACACGTACGCTCCCCCTAGAGCGTTGTCGTACCCTCACCTGGACCCTAAACCGTCCCCGTCCCCTAACCCTAACCCTAGCCCGAACCCTAACCCTAACCCTTCCCCAAAGCCTGACCCTCAGCCGTCCCCTAATCCTAACCCGTACGCTGACACTAACCCGCGCCCTCCCACGTACGCTCCCCCTAGAGCGTTGTCGTACCCTCACCTGGACCCTAAACCGTCCCCGTCCCCTAACCCTAACCCTAGCCCGAACCCTAACCCTAACCCTTCCCCGAAGCCTGACCCTCAGCCGTCCCCTAATCCTAACCCGTACGCTGACACTAACCCGCGCCCTCACACGTACGCTCCCCCTAGAGCGTTGTCGTACCCTCACCTGGACCCTAAACCGTCCCCGTCCCCTAACCCTAACCCTAGCCCGAACCCTAACCCTAACCCTTCCCCAAAGCCTGACCCTCAGCCGTCCCCTAATCCTAACCCGTACGCTGACACTAACCCGCGCCCTCACACGTACGCTCCCCCTAGAGCGTTGTCGTACCCTCACCTGGACCCTAAACCGTCCCCGTCCCCTAACCCTAACCCTAGCCCGAAGCCTAAGCCTAACCCTTCCCCGAAGCCTGACCCTCAGCCGTCCCCGAATCCTAACCCGTACGCTGACACTAACCCGCGCCCTCACACGTACGCTCCCCCTAGAGCGTTGTCGTACCCTCACCTGGACCCTAAACCGTCCCCGTCCCCTAACCCTAACCCTAGCCCGAACCCTAACCCTAACCCTTCCCCGAAGCGTGACCCTCAGCCGTCCCGTAATCCTAACCCGTACGCTGACACTAACCCGCGCCCTCACACGTACGCTCCCCCTAGAGCATTGTCGTACCCTCACCTGGACCCTAAACCGTCCCCGTCCCCTAACCCTAACCCTAGCCCGAAGCCTAACCCTAACCCTTCCCCGAAGCCTGACCCTCAGCCGTCCCCGAATCCTAACCCGTACGCTGACACTAACCCGCGCCCTCACACGTACGCTCCCCCTAGAGCGTTGTCGTACCCTCACCTGGACCCTAAACCGTCCCCGTCCCCTAACCCTAACCCTAGCCCGAACCCTAACCCTAACCCTTCCCCGAAGCGTGACCCTCAGCCGTCCCGTAATCCTAACCCGTACGCTGACACTAACCCGCGCCCTCACACGTACGCTCCCCCTAGAGCGTTGTCGTACCCTCACCTGGACCCTAAACCGTCCCCGTCCCCTAACCCTAACCCTAGCCCGAAGCCTAACCCTAACCCTTCCCCGAAGCCTGACCCTCAGCCGACCCCGAATCCTAACCCATACGCTGACACTAACCCGCGCCCTCACACGTACGCTCCCCCTAGAGCGTTGTCATACCCTCACCTGGACCCTAAACCGTCCCCGTCCCCTAACCCTAACCCTAGCCCGAACCCTAACCCTAACCCTTCCCCGAAGCCTGACCCTCAGCCGTCCCCTAATCCTAACCCGTACGCTGACACTAACCCGCGCCCTCACACGTACGCTCCCCCTAGAGCGTTGTCGTACCCTCACCTGGACGCTAAACCGTCCCCGTCCCCTAACCCTAACCCTAGCCCGAACCCTAACCCTAACACTTCCCCGAAGCCTGACCCTCAGCCGTCCCATAATCCTAACCCGTACGCTGACACTAACCCGCGCCCTCACACGTACGCTCCCCCTAGAGCGTTGTCGTACCCTCACCTGGACCCTAAACCGTCCCCGTCCCCTAACCCTAACCCTAGCCCGAACCCTAACCCTAACCCTTCCCCGAAGCCTGACCCTCAGCCGTCCCCGAATCCTAACCCGTATGCTGACACTAACCCGCGCCCTCACACGTACGCTCCCCCTAGAGCGTTGTCGTACCCTCACCTGGACCCTAAACCGTCCCCTAACCCTAACTCTAACCCTAGCCCGAACCCTAACCCTAACCCTTCCCCGAAGCCTGACCCTCAGCCGTCCCCGAATCCTAACCCGTACGCTGACACTAACCCGCGCCCTCACACGTACGCTCCCCCTAGAGCGTTGTCGTACCCTCACCTGGACCCTAAACCGTCCCCGTCCCCTAACCCTAACCCTAGCCCGAAGCCTAACCCTAACCCTTCCCCGAAGCCTGACCCTCAGCCGTCCCCGAATCCTAACCCGTACGCTGACACTAACCCGCGCCCTCACACGTACGCTCCCCCTACAGCGTTGTCGTACCCTCACCTGGACCCTAAACCGTCCCCGTCCCCTAACCCTAACCCTAGCCCGAACCCTAACCCTAACCCTTCCCCGAAGCCTGACCCTCAGCTGTCCCCTAATCCTAACCCGTACGCTGACACTAACCCGCGCCCTCACACGTATGCTCCCCCTAGAGCGTTGTCGTACCCTCACCTGGACCCTAAACCGTCCCCGTCCCCTAACCCTAACCCTAGCCCGAACCCTAACCCTAACCCTTCCCCGAAGCCTGACCCTCAGCCGTCCCCTAATCCTAACCCTTACGCTGACACTAACCCGCGCCCTCACACGTACGCTCCCCCTAGAGTGTTTTCGTACCGTCACCTGGACCCTAAACCGTCCCCGTCCCCTAACCCTCACCCTAGCCCGAACCCTAACCCTAACCCTTCCCCGAAGCCTGACCCTCAGCAGTCCCCTAATCCTAACCCGTACGCTGACACTAACCCGCGCCCTCACACGTACGCTCCCCCTAGAGCGTTGTCGTACCCTCACCTGGACCCTAAACCGTCCCCGCCCCCTAACCCTAACCCTAGCCCGAACCCTAACCCTAACCCTTCCCCGAAGCCTGACCCTCAGCCGTCCCCGAATCCTAACCCGTACGCTGACACTAACCCGCGCCCTCACACGTACGCTCCCACTAGAGCGTTGTCGTACCCTCACCTGGACCCTAAACCGTCCCCGTCCCCTAACCCTAACCCTAGCCCGAAGCCTAACCCTAACCCTTCCCCGAAGCCTGACCCTCACCCGTCCCCGAATCCTAACCCGTACGCTGACACTAACCCGCGCCCTCACACGTACGCTCCCCCTAGAGCGTTGTCGTACCCTCACCTGGACCCTAAACCGTCCCCGTCCCCTAACCCTAACCCTAGCCCGAACCCTAACCCTAACCCTTCCCCGAAGCCTGACCCTCAGCCGTCCCCTAATCCTAACCCGTACGCTGACACTAACCCGCGCCCTCACACGTACGCTCCCCCTAGAGCGTTGTTGAACCCTCACCTGGACCCTAAACCGTCCCCGTCCCCTAACCCTAACCCTAGCCCGAACCCTAACCCTAACCCTTCCCCGAAGCCTGACCCTCAGCCGTCCCCTAATCCTAACCCGTACGCTGACACTAACCCGCGCCCTCACACGTACGCTCCCCCTAGAGCGTTGTCGTACCCTCACCTGGACCCTAAACCGTCCCCGTCCCCTAACCCTAACCCTAGCCCGAACCCTAACCCTAACCCTTCCCCGAAGCCTGACCCTCAGCCGTCCCCTAATCCTAACCCGTACGCTGACACTAACCCGCGGCCTCACACGTACGCTCCCCCTAGAGCGTTGTCGTACCCTCACCTGGACCCTAAACCGTCCCCGTCCCCTAACCCTAACCCTAGCCCGAACCCTGACCCTAACCCTTCCCCGAAGCCTGACCCTCAGCCGTCCCCTAATCCTAACCCGTACGCTGACACTAACCCGCGCCCTCACACGTACGCTCCCCCTAGAGCGTTGTCGTACCCTCACCTGGACCCTAAACCGTCCCCGTCCCCTAACCCTAACCCTAGCCCGAACCCTAACCCTAACCCTTCCCCGAAGCCTGACCCTCAGCCGTCCCCTAATCCTAACCCGTACGCTGACACTAACCCGCGCCCTCACACGTACGCTCCCCCTAGAGCGTTGTCGTACCCTCACCTGGACCCTAAACCGTCCCCGTCCCCTAACCCTAACCCTAGCCCGAACCCTAACCCTAACCCTTCCCCGAAGCCTGACCCTCAGCCGTCCCCTAATCCTAACCCGTACGCTGACACTAACCCGCGGCCTCACACGTACGCTCCCCCTAGAGCGTTGTCGTACCCTCACCTGGACCCTAAACCGTCCCCGTCCCCTAACCCTAACCCTAGCCCGAACCCTGACCCTAACCCTTCCCCGAAGCCTGACCCTCAGCCGTCCCCTAATCCTAACCCGTACGCTGACACTAACCCGCGCCCTCACACGTACGCTCCCCCTAGAGCGTTGTCGTACCCTCACCTGGACCCTAAACCGTCCCCGTCCCCTAACCCTAACCCTAGCCCGAACCCTAACCCTAACCCTTCCCCGAAGCCTGACCCTCAGCCGTCCCCTAATCCTAACCCGTACGCTGACACTAACCCGCGCCCTCACACGTACGCTCCCCCTAGAGCGTTGGCGTACCCTCACCTGGACCCTGAACCGTCCCCGTCCCCTAACCCTAACCCTAGCCCGAACCCTAACCCTAACCCTTCCCCGAAGCCTGACCCTCAGCCGTCCCCTAATCCTAACCCGTACGCTGACACTAACCCGCGGCCTCACACGTACGCTCCCCCTAGAGCGTTGTCGTACCCTCACCTGGACCCTGAACCGTCCCCGTCCCCTAACCCTAACCCTAGCCCGAACCCTAACCCTAACCCTTCCCCGAAGCCTGACCCTCAGCCGTCCCCTAATCCTAACCCGTACGCTGACACTAACCCGCGGCCTCACACGTACGCTCCCCCTAGAGCGTTGTCGTACCCTCACCTGGACCCTGAACCGTCCCCGTCCCCTAACCCTAACCCTAGCCCGAACCCTAACCCTAACCCTTCCCCGAAGCCTGACCCTCAGCCGTCCCCTAATCCTAACCCGTACGCTGACACTAACCCGCGCCCTCACACGTACGCTCCCCCTAGAGCGTTGTCGTACCCTCACCTGGACCCTGAACCGTCCCCGTCCCCTAACCCTAACCCTAGCCCGAACCCTAACCCTAACCCTTCCCCGAAGCCTGACCCTCAGCCGTCCCCTAATCCTAACCCGTACGCTGACACTAACCCGCGCCCTCACACGTACGCTCCCCCTAGAGCGTTGTCGTACCCTCACCTGGACCCTAAACCGTCCCCGTCCCCTAACCCTAACCCTAGCCCGAAGCCTAAGCCTAACCCTTCCCCGAAGCCTGACCCTCAGCCGTCCCCGAATCCTAACCCGTACGCTGACACTAACCCGCGCCCTCACACGTACGCTCCCCCTAGAGCGTTGTCGTACCCTCACCTGGACCCTAAACCGTCCCCGTCCCCTAACCCTAACACTAGCCCGAACCCTAACCCTAACCCTTCCCCGAAGCGTGACCCTCAGCCGTCCCGTAATCCTAACCCGTACGCTGACACTAACCCGCGCCCTCACACGTACGCTCCCCCTAGAGCGTTGTCGTACCCTCACCTGGACCCTAAACCGTCCCCGTCCCCTAACCCTAACCCTAGCCCGAAGCCTAACCCTAACCCTTCCCCGAAGCCTGACCCTCAGCCGTCCCCGAATCCTAACCCGTACGCTGACACTAACCCGCGCCCTCACACGTACGCTCCCCCTAGAGCGTTGTCGTACCCTCACCTGGACCCTAAACCGTCCCCGTCCCCTAACCCTAACCCTAGCCCGAACCCTAACCCTAACCCTTCCCCGAAGCGTGACCCTCAGCCGTCCCGTAATCCTAACCCGTACGCTGACACTAACCCGCGCCCTCACACGTACGCTCCCCCTAGAGCGTTGTCGTACCCTCACCTGGACCCTAAACCGTCCCCGTCCCCTAACCCTAACCCTAGCCCGAAGCCTAACCCTAACCCTTCCCCGAAGCCTGACCCTCAGCCGACCCCGAATCCTAACCCATACGCTGACACTAACCCGCGCCCTCACACGTACGCTCCCCCTAGAGCGTTGTCGTACCCTCACCTGGACCCTAAACGGTCCCCGTCCCCTAACCCTAACCCTAGCCCGAACCCTAACCCTAACCCTTCCCCGAAGCCTGACCCTCAGCCGTCCCCTAATCCTAACCCGTACGCTGACACTAACCCGCGCCCTCACACGTACGCTCCCCCTAGAGCGTTGTCGTACCCTCACCTGGACGCTAAACCGTCCCCGTCCCCTAACCCTAACCCTAGCCCGAACCCTAACCCTAACACTTCCCCGAAGCCTGACCCTCAGCCGTCCCATAATCCTAACCCGTACGCTGACACTAACCCGCGCCCTCACACGTACGCTCCCCCTAGAGCGTTGTCGTACCCTCACCTGGACCCTAAACCGTCCCCGTCCCCTAACCCTAACCCTAGCCCGAACCCTAACCCTAACACTTCCCCGAAGCCTGACCCTCAGCCGTCCCCGAATCCTAACCCGTACGCTGACACTAACCCGCGCCCTCACACGTACGCTCCCCCTAGAGCGTTGTCGTACCCTCACCTGGACCCTAAACCGTCCCCTAACCCTAACTCTAACCCTAGCCCGAACCCTAACCCTAACCCTTCCCCGAAGCCTGACCCTCAGCCGTCCCCGAATCCTAACCCGTACGCTGACACTAACCCGCGCCCTCACACGTACGCTCCCCCTAGAGCGTTGTCGTACCCTCACCTGGACCCTAAACCGTCCCCGTCCCCTAACCCTAACCCTAGCCCGAAGCCTAACCCTAACCCTTCCCCGAAGCCTGACCCTCAGCCGTCCCCGAATCCTAACCCGTACGCTGACACTAACCCGCGCCCTCACACGTACGCTCCCCCTACAGCGTTGTCGTACCCTCACCTGGACCCTAAACCGTCCCCGTCCCCTAACCCTAACCCTAGCCCGAACCCTAACCCTAACCCTTCCCCGAAGCCTGACCCTCAGCCGTCCCCTAATCCTAACCCGTACGCTGACACTAACCCGCGCCCTCACACGTATGCTCCCCCTAGAGCGTTGTCGTACCCTCACCTGGACCCTAAACCGTCCCCGTCCCCTAACCCTAACCCTAGCCCGAACCCTAACCCTAACCCTTCCCCGAAGCCTGACCCTCAGCCGTCCCCTAATCCTAACCCTTACGCTGACACTAACCCGCGCCCTCACACGTACGCTCCCCCTAGAGTGTTTTCGTACCCTCACCTGGACCCTAAACCGTCCCCGTCCCCTAACCCTCACCCTAGCCCGAACCCTAACCCTAACCCTTCCCCGAAGCCTGACCCTCAGCAGTCCCCTAATCCTAACCCGTACGCTGACACTAACCCGCGCCCTCACACGTACGCTCCCCCTAGAGCGTTGTCGTACCCTCACCTGGACCCTAAACCGTCCCCGCCCCCTAACCCTAACCCTAGCCCGAACCCTAACCCTAACCCTTCCCCGAAGCCTGACCCTCAGCCGTCCCCGAATCCTAACCCGTACGCTGACACTAACCCGCGCCCTCACACGTACGCTCCCACTAGAGCGTTGTCGTACCCTCACCTGGACCCTAAACCGTCCCCGTCCCCTAACCCTAACCCTAGCCCGAAGCCTAACCCTAACCCTTCCCCGAAGCCTGACCCTCACCCGTCCCCGAATCCTAACCCGTACGCTGACACTAACCCGCGCCCTCACACGTACGCTCCCCCTAGAGCGTTGTCGTACCCTCACCTGGACCCTAAACCGTCCCCGTCCCCTAACCCTAACCCTAGCCCGAACCCTAACCCTAACCCTTCCCCGAAGCCTGACCCTCAGCCGTCCCCTAATCCTAACCCGTGCGCTGACACTAACCCGCGCCCTCACACGTACGCTCCCCCTAGAGCGTTGTTGAACCCTCACCTGGACCCTAAACCGTCCCCGTCCCCTAACCCTAACCCTAGCCCGAACCCTAACCCTAACCCTTCCCCGAAGCCTGACCCTCAGCCGTCCCCTAATCCTAACCCGTACGCTGACACTAACCCGCGCCCTCACACGTACGCTCCCCCTAGAGCGTTGTCGTACCCTCACCTGGACCCTAAACCGTCCCCGTCCCCTAACCCTAACCCTAGCCCGAACCCTAACCCTAACCCTTCCCCGAAGCCTGACCCTCAGCCGTCCCCTAATCCTAACCCGTACGCTGACACTAACCCGCGCCCTCACACGTACGCTCCCCCTAGAGCGTTGGCGTACCCTCACCTGGACCCTGAACCGTCCCCGTCCCCTAACCCTAACCCTAGCCTGAACCCTAACCCTAACCCTTCCCCGAAGCCTGACCCTCAGCCGTCCCCTAATCCTAACCCGTACGCTGACACTAACCCACGCCCTCACACGTACGCTCCCCCTAGAGCGTTGTCGTACCCTCACCTGGACCCTAAACCGTCCCCGTCCCCTAACCCTAACCCTAGCCCGAACCCTAACCCTAACCCTTCCCCGAAGCCTGACACTCAGCCGTCCCCTAATCCTAACCCGTACGCTGACACTAACCCGCGCCCTCACACGTACGCTCCCCCTAGAGCGTTGTCGTACCCTCACCTGGACCCTAAACCGTCCCCGTCCCCTAACCCTAACCCTAGCCCGAAGCCTTACCCTAATCCTTCCCCGAAGCCTGACCCTCAGCCGTCCCCTAATCCTAACCCGTACGCTGACACTAACCCGCGCCCTCACACGTACGCTCCCCCTAGAGCGTTGTCGTACCCTCACCTGGACCCTAAACCGTCCCCGTCCCCTAACCCTAACCCTAGCCCGAACCCTAACCCTAACCCTTCCCCGAAGCCTGACCCTCAGCCGTCCCCTAATCCTAACCCGTACGCTGACACTAACCCGCGCCCTCACACGTACGCTCCCCCTAGAGCGTTATCGTACCCTCACCTGGACCCTAAACCGTTCCCGTCCCCTAACCCTAACCCTAGCCCGAAGCCTAACCCAAACCCTTCCCCGAAGCCTGACCCTCAGCCGTCCCATAATCCTAACCCGTACGCTGACACTAACCCGCGCCCTCACACGTACGCTCCCCCTAGAGCGTTGTCGTACCCTCACCTGGACCCTAAACCGTCCCCGTCCCCTAACCCTAACCCTAGCCCGAACCCTAACCCTAACCCTTCCCCGAAGCCTGACCCTCAGCCGTCCCCTAATCCTAACCCGTACGCTGACACTAACCCGCGCCCTCACACGTACGCTCCCCCTAGAGCGTTGTCGTACCCTCACCTGGACCCTAAACCGTCCCCGTCCCCTAACCCTAACCCTAGCCCGAACCCTAACCCTAACCCTTCCCCGAAGCCTGACCCTCAGCCGTCCCGTAATCCTAACCCGTACGCTGACACTAACCCGCGCCCTCACACGTACGCTCCCCCTAGAGCGTTGTCGTACCCTCACCTGGACCCTAAACCGTCCCCGTCCCCTAACCCTAACCCTAGCCCGAAGCCTAACCCTAACCCTTCCCCGAAGCCTGACCCTCAGCCGTCCCCGAATCCTAACCCGTACGCTGACACTAACCCGCGCCCTCACACGTACGCTCCCCCTACAGCGTTGTCGTACCCTCACCTGGACCCTAAACCGTCCCCGTCCCCTAACCCTAACCCTAGCCCGAACCCTAACCCTAACCCTTCCCCGAAGCCTGACCCTCAGCCGTCCCCTAATCCTAACCCGTACGCTGACACTAACCCGCGCCCTCACACGTATGCTCCCCCTAGAGCGTTGTCGTACCCTCACCTGGACCCTAAACCGTCCCCGTCCCCTAACCCTAACCCTAGCCCGAACCCTAACCCTAACCCTTCCCCGAAGCCTGACCCTCAGCCGTCCCCTAATCCTAACCCTTACGCTGACACTAACCCGCGCCCTCACACGTACGCTCCCCCTAGAGTGTTTTCGTACCCTCACCTGGACCCTAAACCGTCCCCGTCCCCTAACCCTCACCCTAGCCCGAACCCTAACCCTAACCCTTCCCCGAAGCCTGACCCTCAGCAGTCCCCTAATCCTAACCCGTACGCTGACACTAACCCGCGCCCTCACACGTACGCTCCCCCTAGAGCGTTGTCGTACCCTCACCTGGACCCTAAACCGTCCCCGCCCCCTAACCCTAACCCTAGCCCGAACCCTAACCCTAACCCTTCCCCGAAGCCTGACCCTCAGCCGTCCCCGAATCCTAACCCGTACGCTGACACTAACCCGCGCCCTCACACGTACGCTCCCACTAGAGCGTTGTCGTACCCTCACCTGGACCCTAAACCGTCCCCGTCCCCTAACCCTAACCCTAGCCCGAAGCCTAACCCTAACCCTTCCCCGAAGCCTGACCCTCACCCGTCCCCGAATCCTAACCCGTACGCTGACACTAACCCGCGCCCTCACACGTACGCTCCCCCTAGAGCGTTGTCGTACCCTCACCTGGACCCTAAACCGTCCCCGTCCCCTAACCCTAACCCTAGCCCGAACCCTAACCCTAACCCTTCCCCGAAGCCTGACCCTCAGCCGTCCCCTAATCCTAACCCGTGCGCTGACACTAACCCGCGCCCTCACACGTACGCTCCCCCTAGAGCGTTGTTGAACCCTCACCTGGACCCTAAACCGTCCCCGTCCCCTAACCCTAACCCTAGCCCGAACCCTAACCCTAACCCTTCCCCGAAGCCTGACCCTCAGCCGTCCCCTAATCCTAACCCGTACGCTGACACTAACCCGCGCCCTCACACGTACGCTCCCCCTAGAGCGTTGTCGTACCCTCACCTGGACCCTAAACCGTCCCCGTCCCCTAACCCTAACCCTAGCCCGAACCCTAACCCTAACCCTTCCCCGAAGCCTGACCCTCAGCCGTCCCCTAATCCTAACCCGTACGCTGACACTAACCCGCGCCCTCACACGTACGCTCCCCCTAGAGCGTTGGCGTACCCTCACCTGGACCCTGATCCGTCCCCGTCCCCTAACCCTAACCCTAGCCTGAACCCTAACCCTAACCCTTCCCCGAAGCCTGACCCTCAGCCGTCCCCTAATCCTAACCCGTACGCTGACACTAACCCACGCCCTCACACGTACGCTCCCCCTAGAGCGTTGTCGTACCCTCACCTGGACCCTAAACCGTCCCCGTCCCCTAACCCTAACCCTAGCCCGAACCCTAACCCTAACCCTTCCCCGAAGCCTGACACTCAGCCGTCCCCTAATCCTAACCCGTACGCTGACACTAACCCGCGCCCTCACACGTACGCTCCCCCTAGAGCGTTGTCGTACCCTCACCTGGACCCTAAACCGTCCCCGTCCCCTAACCCTAACCCTAGCCCGAAGCCTTACCCTAATCCTTCCCCGAAGCCTGACCCTCAGCCGTCCCCTAATCCTAACCCGTACGCTGACACTAACCCGCGCCCTCACACGTACGCTCCCCCTAGAGCGTTGTCGTACCCTCACCTGGACCCTAAACCGTCCCCGTCCCCTAACCCTAACCCTAGCCCGAACCCTAACCCTAACCCTTCCCCGAAGCCTGACCCTCAGCCGTCCCCTAATCCTAACCCGTACGCTGACACTAACCCGCGCCCTCACACGTACGCTCCCCCTAGAGCGTTATCGTACCCTCACCTGGACCCTAAACCGTTCCCGTCCCCTAACCCTAACCCTAGCCCGAAGCCTAACCCAAACCCTTCCCCGAAGCCTGACCCTCAGCCGTCCCATAATCCTAACCCGTACGCTGACACTAACCCGCGCCCTCACACGTACGCTCCCCCTAGAGCGTTGTCGTACCCTCACCTGGACCCTAAACCGTCCCCGTCCCCTAACCCTAACCCTAGCCCGAACCCTAACCCTAACACTTCCCCGAAGCCTGACCCTCAGCCGTCCCCTAATCCTAACCCGTACGCTGACACTAACCCGCGCCCTCACACGTACGCTCCCCCTAGAGCGTTGTCGTACCCTCACCTGGACCCTAAACCGTCCCCGTCCCCTAACCCTAACCCTAGCCCGAACCCTAACCCTAACCCTTCCCCGAAGCCTGACCCTCAGCCGTCCCGTAATCCTAACCCGTACGCTGACACTAACCCGCGCCCTCACACGTACGCTCCCCCTAGAGCGTTGTCGTACCCTCACCTGGACCCTAAACCGTCCCCGTCCCCTAACCCTAACCCTAGCCCGAACCCTAACCCTAACCCTTCCCCGAAGCCTGACCCTCAGCCGTCCCCTAATCCTAACCCGTACGCTGACACTAACCCGCGCCCTCACACGTACGCTCCCCCTAGAGCGTTGTCGTACCCTCACCTGGACCCTAAACCGTCCCCGTCCCCTAACCCTAACCCTAGCCCGAAGCCTAACCCTAACCCTTCCCCGAAGCCTGACCCTCAGCCGTCCCCTAATCCTAACCCGTACGCTGACACTAACCCGCGGCCTCACACGTACGCTCCCCCTAGAGCGTTGTCGTACCCTCACCTGGACCCTAAACCGTCCCCGTCCCCTAACCCTAACCCTAGCCCGAACCCTAACCCTAACCCTTCCCCGAAGCCTGACCCTCAGCCGTCCCCTAATCCTAACCCGTACGCTGACACTAACCCGCGCCCTCACACGTACGCTCCCCCTAGAGCGTTGTCGTACCCTCACCTGGACCCTAAACCGTCCCCGTCCCCTAACCCTAACCCTAGCCCGAAGCCTAACCAAAACACTTCCCCGAAGCCTGACCCTCAGCCGTCCCATAATCCTAACCCGTACGCTGACACTAACCCGCGCCCTCACACGTACGCTCCCCTTAGAGCGTTGTCGTACCCTCACCTGGACCCTAAACCGTCCCCGTCCCCTAACCCTAACCCTAGCCCGAACCCTAACCCTAACCCTTCCCCGAAGCCTGACCCTCAGCCGTCCCCTAATCCTAACCCGTACGCTGACACTAACCCGCGCCCTCACACGTACGCTCCCCCTAGAGCGTTGTCGTACCCTCACCTGGACCCTGAACCGTCCCCGTCCCCTAACCCTAACCCTAGCCCGAACCCTAACCCTAACCCTTCCCCGAAGCCTGACCCTCAGCCGTCCCGTAATCCTAACCCGTACGCTGACACTAACCCGCGCCCTCACACGTACGCTCCCCCTAGAGCGTTGTCGTACCCTCACCTGGACCCTGAACCGTCCCCGTCCCCTAACCCTAACCCTAGCCCGAACCCTAACCCTAACACTTCCCCGAAGCCTGACCCTCAGCCGTCCCCTAATCCTAACCCGTACGCTGACACTAACCCGCGCCCTCACACGTACGCTCCCCCTAGAGCGTTGTCGTACCCTCACCTGGACCCTAAACCGTCCCCGTCCCCTAAATCTAACCCTAGCCCGAACCCTGACCCTAACCCTTCCCCGAAGCCTGACCCTCAGCCGTCCCCTAATCCTAACCCGTACGCTGACACTAACCCGCGCCCTCACACGTACGCTCCCCCTAGAGCGTTGTCGTACCCTCACCTGGACCCTAAACCGTCCCCGTCCCCTAACCCTAACCCTAGCCCGAAGCCTAACCCTAACCCTTCCCCGAAGCCTGACCCTCAGCCGTCCCCTAATCCTAACCCGTACGCTGACACTAACCCGCGCCCTCACACGTACGCTCCCCCTAGAGCGTTGTCGTACCCTCACCTGGACCCTAAACCGTCCCCGTCCCCTAACCCTAACCCTAGCCCGAAGCCTAACCCTAACCCTTCCCCGAAGCCTGACCCTCAGCCGTCCCCTAATCCTAACCCGTACGCTGACACTAACCCGCGGCCTCACACGTACGCTCCCCCTAGAGCGTTGTCGTACCCTCACCTGGACCCTAAACCGTCCCCGTCCCCTAACCCTAACCCTAGCCCGAAGCCTAACCCTAACCCTTCCCCGAAGCCTGACACTCAGCCGTCCCCTAATCCTAACCCGTACGCTGACACTAACCCGCGCCCTCACACGTACGCTCCCACTAGAGCGTTGTCGTACCCTCACCTGGACCCTAAACCGTCCCCGTCCCCTAACCCTAACCCTAGCCCGAACCCTAACCCTATCCCTTCCCCGAAGCCTGACCCTCAGCCGTCCCCTAATCCTAACCCGTACGCTGACACTAACCCGCGCCCTCACACGTACGCTCCCCCTAGAGCGTTGTCGTACCCTCACCTGGACCCTAAACCGTCCCCGTCCCCTAACCCTAACCCTAGCCCGAAGCCTAACCCTAACCCTTCCCCGAAGCCTGACCCTCAGCCGTCCCCTAATCCTAACCCGTACGCTGACACTAACCCGCGCCCTCACACGTACGCTCCCCCTAGAGCGTTGTCGTACCCTCACCTGGACCCTAAACCGTCCCCGTCCCCTAACCCTAACCCTAGCCCGAAGCCTAACCCTAACCCTTCCCCGAAGCCTGACCCTCAGCCGTCCCCTAATCCTAACCCGTGCGCTGACACTAACCCGCGCCCTCACACGTACGCTCCCCCTAGAGCGTTGTCGTACCCTCACCTGGACCCTAAATCGTCCCCGTCCCCTAACCCTAACCCTAGCCCGAACCCTAACCCTAACCCTTCCCCGAAGCCTGACCCTCAGCCGTCCCCTAATCCTAACCCGTACGCTGACACTAACCAGCGCCCTCACACGTACGCTCCCCCTAGAGCGTTGTCGTACCCTCACCTGGACCATAAACCGTCCCCGTCCCCTAACCCTAACCCTAGCCCGAAGCCTAACCCTAACCCTTCCCCGAAGCCTGACCCTCAGCCGTCCCGTATTCCTAACCCGTACGCTGACACTAACCCGCGCCCTCACACGTACGCTCCCCCTAGAGCGTTGTCGTACCCTCACATGGACCTTAAACCGTCCCCGTCCCCTAACCCTAACCCCAGCCCGAAGCCTAACCCTAACCCTTCCCCGAAGCCTGACCCTCAGCCGTCCCCTAATCCTAACCCGTACGCTGACACTAACCCGCGCCCTCACACGTACGCTCCCCCTAGAGCGTTGTCGTACCCTCACCTGGACCCTAAACCGTCCCCGTCCCCTAACCCTAACCCTAGCCCGAACCCTAACCCTAACCTTCCCCGAAGCCTGACCCTCAGCCGTCCCCTAATCCTAACCCGTACGCTGACACTAACCCGCGCCCTCACACGTACGCTCCCCCTAGAGCGTTGTCGTACCCTCACCTGGACCCTAAACCGTCCCCGTCCCCTAACCCTAACCCTAGCCCGAACCCTAACCCTAACCCTTCCCCGAAGCCTGACCCTCAGCCGTCCCCTAATCCTAACCCGTACGCTGACACTAACCCGCGCCCTCACACGTACGCTCCCCCTAGAGCGTTGTCGTACCCTCACCTGGACCCTAAACCGTCCCCGTCCCCTAACCCTAACCCTAGCCCGAACCCTAACCCTAACCCTTCCCCGAAGCCTGACACTCAGCCTTCCCCTAATCCTAACCCGTACGCTGACACTAACCCGCGCCCTCACACGTACGCTCCCCCTAGAGCGTTGTCGTACCCTCACCTGGACCCTAAACCGTCCCCGTCCCCTAACCCTAACCCTAGCCCGAACCCTGACCCTAACCCTTCCCCGAAGCCTGACCCTCAGCCGTCCCCTAATCCTAACCCGTACGCTGACACTAACCTGCGCCCTCACACGTACGCTCCCCCTAGAGCGTTGTCGTACCCTCACCTGGACCCTAAACCGTCCCCGTCCCCTAACCCTAACCCGAACCCTGACCCTAACCCTTCCCCGAAGCCTGACCCTCAGCCGTCCCCTAATCCTAAACCGTACGCTGACACTAACCCACGCCCTCACACGTACGCTCCCCCTAGAGCGTTGTCGTACCCTCACCTGGACCCTAAACCGTCCCCGTCCCCTAACCCTAACCCTAGCCCGAACCCTAACCCTAACCCTTTCCCGAAGCCTGACCCTCAGCCGTCCCCTAATCCTAACCCGTACGCTGACACTAACCCGCGCCCTCACACGTACGCTCCCCCTAGAGCGTTGTCGTACCCTCACCTGGACCCTAAACCGTCCCCGTCCCCTAACCCTAACCCTAGCCCGAACCCTAACCCTAACCCTTCCCTGAAGCCTGACCCTCAGCCGTCCCCTAATCCTAACCCGTACGCTGACACTAACACGCGCCCTCACACGTACGCTCCCCCTAGAGCGTTGTCGTACCCTCACCTGGACCCTAAACCGTCCCCGTCCCCTAACCCTAACCCTAGCCCGAAGCCTAACCCTAACCCTTCCCCGAAGCCTGACCCTCAGCCGTCCCCTAATCCTAACCCGTACGCTGACACTAACCCGCGCCCTCACACGTACGCTCCCCCTAGAGCGTTGTCGTACCCTCACCTGGACCCTAAACCGTCCCCGTCCCCTAACCCTAACCCTAGCCCGAACCCTAACCCTAACCCTTCCCCGAAGCCTGACCCTCAGCCGTCCCCTAATCCTAACCCGTACGCTGACACTAACACGCGCCCTCACACGTACGCTCCCCCTAGAGCGTTGTCGTACCCTCACCTGGACCCTAAACCATCCCCGTCCCCTGACCCTAACCCTAGCCCGAACCCTAACCCTAACCCTTCCCCGAAGCCTGACCCTCAGCCGTCCCCTAATCCTAACCCGTACGCTGACACTAACCCGCGCCCTCACACGTACGCTCCCCCTAGAGCGTTGTCGTACCCTCACCTGGACCCTAAACCGTCCCCGTCCCCTAACCCTAACCCTAGCCCGAACCCTAACCCTAACCCTTCCCCGAAGCCTGACCCTCAGCCGTCCCCTAATCCTAACCCGTACGCTGACACTAACCCGCGCCCTCACACGTACGCTCCCCCTAGAGCGTTGTCGTACCCTCACCTGGACCCTAAACCGTCCCCGTCCCCTGACCCTAACCCTAGCCCGAACCCTAACCCTAACCCTTCCCCGAAGCCTGACCCTCACCCGTCCCCTAATCCTAACCCGTACGCTGACACTAACCCGCGCCCTCACACGTACGCTCCCCCTAGAGCGTTGTCGTACCCTCACCTGGACCCTAAACCGTCCCCGTCCCCTGACCCTAACCCTAGCCCGAAGCCTAACCCTAACCCTTCCCCGAAGCCTGACCCTCAGCCGTCCCCTAATCCTAACCCGTACGCTGACACTAACCCGCGCCCTCACACGTACGCTCCCCCTAGACCGTTGTCGTACCCTCACCTGTACCCTAAACCGTCCCCGTCCCCTGACCCTAACCCTAGCCCGAACCCTAACCCTAACCCTCCCCCGAAGCCTGACCCTCAGCCGTCCCCTAATCCTAACCCGTACGCTGACACTAACCCGCGCCCTCACACGTACGCTCCCCCTAGAGCGTTGTCGTACCCTCACCTGGACCCTAAACCGTCCCCGTCCCCTAACCCTAACCCTAGCCCGAACCCTAACCCTAACCCTTCCCCGAAGCCTGACCCTCAGCCGTCCCCTAATCCTAACCCGTACGCTGACACTAACCCGCGCCCTCACACGTACGCTCCCCCTAGAGCGTTGTCGTACCCTCACCTGGACCCTAAACCGTCCCCGTCCCCTAACCCTAACCCTAGCCCGAAGCCTAACCCTAACCCTTCCCCGAAGCCTGACCCTCAGCCGTCCCCTAATCCTAACCCGTACGCTGACACTAACCCGCGGCCTCACACGTACGCTCCCCCTAGAGCGTTGTCGTACCCTCACCTGGACCCTAAACCGTCCCCGTCCCCTAACCCTAACCCTAGCCCGAACCCTAACCCTAACCCTTCCCCGAAGCCTGACCCTCAGCCGTCCCCTAATCCTAACCCGTACGCTGACACTAACCCGCGCCCTCACACGTACGCTCCCCCTAGAGCGTTGTCGTACCCTCACCTGGACCCTAAACCGTCCCCGTCCCCTAACCCTAACCCTAGCCCGAAGCCTAACCCTAACCCTTCCCCGAAGCCTGACCCTCAGCCGTCCCCGAATCCTAACCCGTACGCTGACACTAACCCGCGCCCTCACACGTACGCTCCCCCTAGAGCGTTGTCGTACCCTCACCTGGACCCTAAACCGTCCCCGTCCCCTAACCCTAACCCTAGCCCGAACCCTAACCCTAACCCTTCCCCGAAGTCTGACCCTCAGCCGTCCCCTAATCCTAACCCGTACGCTGACACTAACCCGCGCCCTCACACGTACGCTCCCCCTAGAGCGTTGTCGTACCCTCACCTGGACCCTAAACCGTCCCCGTCCCCTAACCCTAACCCTAGCCCGAACCCTAACCCTAACCCTTCCCCGTAGCCTGACCCTCAGCCGTCCCCGAATCCTAACCCGTACGCTGACACTAACCCGCGCCCTCACACGTACGCTCCCCCTAGAGCGTTGTCGTACCCTCACCTGGACCCTAAACCGTCCCCGTCCCCTAACCCTAACCCTAGCCCGAAGCCTAACCCTAACCCTTCCCCGAAGCCTGACCCTCAGCCGTCCCCTAATCCTAACCCGTACGCTGACACTAACCCGCGCCCTCACAGTACGCTCCCCCTAGAGCGTTGTCGTACCCTCACCTGGACCCTAAACCGTCCCCGTCCCCTAACCCTAACCCTAGCCCGAACCCTAACCCTAACCCTTCCCCGAAGCCTGACCCTCAGCCGTCCCCTAATCCTAACCCGTACGCTGACACTAACCCGCGCCCTCACACGTACGATCCCCCTAGAGCGTTGTAGTACACTCACCTGTACCCTAAACCGTCCCCGTCCCCTAACCCTAACCCTAGCCCGAACCCTAACCCTAACCCTTCCCCGAAGCCTGACCCTCAGCCGTCCCCTAATCCTAACCCGTACGCTGACACTAACCCGCGCCCTCACACGTACGCTCCCCCTAGAGCGTTGTCGTACCCTCACCTGGACCCTAAACCGTCCCCGTCCCCTAACCCTAACCCTAGCCCGAACACTAACCCTAACCCTTCCCCGAAGCCTGACCCTCAGCCGTCCCCTAATCCTAACCCGTACGCTGACACTAACCCGCGCCCTCACACGTACGCTCCCCCTAGAGCTTTGTCGTACCCTCACCTGGACCCTAAACCGTCCCCGTCCCCTAACCCTAACCCTAGCCCGAACCCTAACCCTAACCCTTCCCCGAAGCCTGACCCTCAGCCGTCCCCTAATCCTAACCCGTACGCTGACACTAACCCGCGCCCTCACACGTACGCTCCCCCTAGAGCGTTGTCGTACACTCACCTGGACCCTAAACTGTCCCCGTCCCCTAACCCTAACCCTAGCCCGAACCCTAACCCTAACCCTTCCCCGAAGCCTGACCCTCACCCGTCCCCTAATCCTAACCCGTACGCTGACACTAACCCGCGCCCTCACACATACGCTCCCCCTAGAGCATTGTCGTACCCTCACGTGGACCCTGAACCGTCCCCGTCCCCTAACCCTAACCCTAGCCCGAACCCTAACCCTAACCCTTCCCCGAAGCCTGACCCTCAGCCGTCCCCTAATCCTAACCCGTACGCTGACACTAACCCGTGCCCTCACACGTACGCTCCCCCTAGAGCGTTGTCGTACCCTCACCTGGACCCTAAACCGTCCCCGTCCCCTAACCCTAGACCGAATCCTAACCCTAACCCTTCCCCGAAGCCTGACCCTCAGCCGTCCCCTAATCCTAACCTGTACGCTGACACTAACCCACGCCCTCACACGTACGCTCCCCCTAGAGCGTTGTCGTACCCTCACCTGGACCCTAAACCGTCCTCGTCCCATATCCCTAACCCTAGCCCGAAACCTAACCCTAACCCTTCCCCGAAGCCTGACCCTCAGCCGTCCCCTAATCCTAACCCGTACGCTGACACTAACCCGCGCCGTCAAACGTACGTTCCCCCTAGAGAGTTGTCGTACCCTCACCTGGACCCTAAACCGTCCCCGTCCCCTAACCCTAACCCTAGCCCGAACCCTAACCCTAACCCTTCCCCGAAGCCTGACCCTCAGCCGTCCCCTAATCCTAACCCGTACGCTGACACTAACCCGCGCCCTCACACGTACGCTCCCCCTAGAGCGTTGTCGTACCCTCACCTGGACCCTAAACCGTCCCCGTCCCCTAACCCTAACCCTAGCCCGAACCCTAACCCTAACCCTTCCCCGAAGCTTGACCCTCACCCGTCCCCTAATCCTAACCCGTACGCTGACACTAACCCGCGCCCTCACACGTACGCTCCCCCTAGAGCGTTGTCGTACCCTCACCTGGACCCTAAACCGTCCCCGTCCCCTAACCCTAAACCTAGCCCGAACCCTAACCCTAACCCTTCCACGAAGCCTGATCCTCAGCCGTCCCCTAATCCTAACCCGTACGCTGACACTAACCCGCGCCCTCACACGTACGCTCCCCCTAGAGCGTTGTCGTACCCTCACCTGGACCCTAAACCGTCCCCGTCCCCTAACCCTAACCCTAGCCCGAACCCTAACCCTAACCCTTCCCCGAAGCCTGACCCTCAGCCATCCCCTAATCCTAACCCGTACGCTGACACTAACCTGCGCCCTCACACGTACGCTCCCCCTAGAGCGTTGTCGTACCCTCACCTGGACCCTGAACCGTCCCCGTCCCCTAACCCTAACCCTAGCCCGAACCCTAACCCTAACCCTTCCCCGAAGCCTGACCCTCAGCCGTCCCCTAATCCTAACCCGTACGCTGACACTAACCCCTCGCACTCACACGTACGTTCCCCTTAGAGCGTTGTCGTACCCTCACCTGGACCCTAAACCGTCCCCGTCCCCTAACCCTAACCCTAGCCCGAAGCCTAACCCTAACTCTTCCCCGAAGCCTGACCCTCACCCGTCCCCTAATCCTAAGCCGTACGCTGACACTAACCCGCGCCCTCACACGTACGCTCCCCCTAGAGCGTTGTCGTACCCTCACCTGGACCCTAAACCGTCCCCGTCCCCTAACCCTAGCCCGAACCCTAACCCTAACCCTTCCCCGAAGCCTGAACCTCAGCCGTCCCCTAATCCTAACCCGTACGCTGACACTAACCCGCGCCCTCACACGTACGCTCCCCCTAGAGCGTTGTCGTACCCTCACCTGGACCCTAAACCGTCCCCGTCCCCTAACCCTAACCCTAGCCCGAACCCTAACCCTAACCCTTCCCCGAAGCCTGACCCTCAGCCGTCCCCTAATCCTAACCCGTACGCTGACACTAACCCGCGCCCTCACACGTACGCTCCCCCTAGAGCGTTGTCGTACCCTCACCTGGACCCTAAACCGTCCCCGTCCCCTAACCCTAACCCTAGCCCGAACCCTAACCCTAACCCTTCCCCGAAGCCTGACCCTCAGCCGTCCCCTAATCCTAACCCGTACGCTGACACTAACCCGCGCCCTCACACGTACACTCCCCCTACAGCGTTGTCGTACCCTCACCTGGACCCTAAACCGTCCCCGTCCCCTAACCCTAACCCTAGCCCGAACCCTAACCATAACCCTTCCCCGAAGCCTGACCCTCAGCCGTCCCCTAATCCTAACCCGTACACTGACAGTAACCCGCGCCCTCAAACGTACGCTCCCCCTAGAGCATTGTCGTACCCTCACCTGGACCCTAAACCGTCCCCGTCCCCTAACCCTAACCCTAGCCCGAACCCTAACCCTAACCCTTCCCCGAAGCCTGACCCTCAGCCGTCCCCTAATCCTAACCCATACGCTGACACTAACCCGCGCCCTCACACGTACGCTCCCCCTAGAGCGTTGTCGTAACCTCACCTGGACCCTGAACCGTCCCCGTCCCCTAACCCTAACCCTAGCCCGAACCCTAACCCTAACCCTTCCCCGATGCCTAACCCTCAGCCGTCCCCTAAATCTAACCCGTACGCTGACACTAACCCGCACCCTCACACGTACGCTCCCCCTAGAGCGTTGTCGTACCCTCACCTGGACCCTGAACCGTCCCCGTCCCCTAAGCCTAACCCTAGCCCGAACCCTAACCCTAACCCTTCCCCGAAGCCTGACCCTCAGCCATCCCCTAATCCTAACCCGTACGCTGACACTAACCTGCGCCCTCACACGTACGCTCCCCCTTGAGCGTTCTCGTACCCTCACCTGGACCCTGAACCGTCCCCGTCCCCTAACCCTAACCCTAGCCCGAACCCTAACCCTAACACTTCCCCGAAGCCTGACCCTCAGCCGTCCCCTAATCCTAACCCGTACGCTGACACTAACCCGCGCCCTCACACGTACGCTCCCCCTAGAGCGTTGTCGTACTCTCACCTGGACCCTAAACCGTCCCCGTCCCCTAACCCTAACCCTAGCCCGAACCCTAACCCTAACCCTTCCCCGAAGCCTGACCCTCAGCCGTCCCCTAATCCTAAACCGTACGCTGACACTAACCCGCGCCCTCACACGTACGCTCCCCCTAGAGCGTTGTCGTACCCTCACCTGGACCCTAAACCGTCCCCGTCCCCTAACCCTAACCCTAGCCCGAACCATAACCCTAACACTTCCCCGAAGCCTGACCCTCAGCCGTCCCCTAATCCTAACCCGTACGCTGACACTAACCCGCGCCCTCACACGTACGCTCCCCCTAGAGCGTTGTCGTACTCTCACCTGGACCCTAAACCGTCCCCGTCCCCTAACCCTAACCCTAGCCCGAACCCTAACCCTAACCCTTCCCCGAAGCCTGACCCTCAGCCGTCCCCTAATCCTAAACCGTACGCTGACACTAACCCGCGCCCTCACACGTACGCTCCCCCTAGAGCGTTGTCGTACCCTCACCTGGACCCTAAACCGTCCCCGTCCCCTAACCCTAACCCTAGCCCGAACCCTAACCCTAACCCTTCCCCGAAGCCTGACCCTCAGCCGTCCCCTAATCCTAACCCGTACGCTGACACTAACCCGCGCCCTCACACGTACGCTCCCCCTAGAGCGTTGTCGTACTCTCACCTGGACCCTAAACCGTCCCCGTCCCCTAACCCTAACCCTAGCCCGAACCATAACCCTAACACTTCCCCGAAGCCTGACCCTCAGCCGTCCCCTAATCCTAACCCGTACGCTGACACTAACCCGCGCCCTCACACGTACGCTCCCCCTAGAGCGTTGTCGTACCCTCACCTGGACCCTAAACCGTCCCCGTCCCCTAACCCTAACCCTAGCCCGAACCCTAACCCTAACCCTTCCCCGAAGCCTGACACTCAGCCGTCCCCTAATCCTAACCCGTACACTGACACTAACCCGCGCCCTCACACGTAAGCTCCCCATAGAGCATTGTCGTACCCTCACCTGGACCCTAAACCGTCCCCGTCCCCTAACCCTAACCCTAGCCCGAACCCTAGCCCTAACCCTTCCCCGAAGCCTGACCCTCAGCCGTCCCCTAATCCTAAACCGTACGCTGACACTAACCCGCGCCCTCACACGTACGCTCCCCCTAGAGCGTTGTCGTACCCTCACCTGGACCCTAAACCGTCCCCGTCCCCTAACCCTAAACCTAGCCCGAACCCTAACCCTAACCCTTCCCCGAAGCCTGACCCTCAGCCGTCCCCTAATCCTAACCCGTACGCTGACACTAACCCGCGCCCTCACACGTACGCTCCCCCTACAGCGTTGTCGTACCCTCACCTGGACCCTGAACCGTCCCCGTCCCCTAACCCTAACCCTAGCCCGAACCCTAACCCTAACCCTTCCCCGAAGGCTGACCCTCAGCCGTCCCCTAATCCTAACCCGTACGCTGACACTAACCCGCGCCCTCACACGTACGCTCCCCCTAGAGCGTTGTCGTACCCTCACCTGGACCCTGAACCGTCCCCGTCCCCTAACCCTAACCCTAGCCCGAACCCTAACCCTAACCCTTCCCCGAAGCCTGACCCTCAGCCGTCCCCTAATCCTAACCCGTACGCTGACACTAACCCGCGCCCTCACACGTACGCTCCCCCTAGAGCGTTGTCGTACCCTCACCTGGACCCTGAACCGTCCCCATACCCTAACCCTAACCCTAGCCCGAACCCTAACCCTAACCCTTCCCCGAAGCCTGACCCTCACCCGTCCCCTAATCCTAACCCGTACGCTGACACTAACCCGCGCCCTCACACGTACGCTCCCCCTAGAGCGTTGTCGTACCCTCACCTGGACCCTAAACCGTCCCCGTCCCCTAACCCTAACCCTAGCCCGAACCTTAACCCTAACCCTTCCCCGAAGCCTGACGCTCAGCCGTCCCCTAATCCTAACCCGTACGCTGACACTAACCCGCGCCCTCACACGTACGCTCCCCCTAGAGCGTTGTCGTACCCTCACCTGGACCCTAAACCGTCCCCGTCCCCTAACCCTAACCCTAGCCCGAACCCTAACCCTAACCCTTCCCCGAAGCCTGACCCTCAGCCGTCCCCTAATCCTAACCCGTACGCTGACACTAACCCGCGCCCTCACACGTACGCTCCCCCTAGAGCGTTGTCGTACCCTCACCTGGACCCTAAACCGTCCCCGTCCCCTAACCCTAACCCTAGCCCGAACCCTAACCCTAACCCTTCCCCGAAGCCTGACCCTCAGCTGTCCCCTAATCCTAACCCGTACGCTGACACTAACCCGCGCCCTCACACGTACGCTCCCCCTAGAGCGTTGTCGTACCGTCACCTGGACCCTAAACCGTCCCTGTCCCATAACCCTAACCCTAGCCCGAACCCTAACCCTAACACTTCCCCGAAGCCTGACCCTCAGCCGTCCCATAATCCTAACCCGTACGCTGACACTAACCCGCGCCCTCACACGTACGCTCCCCCTAGAGCGTTGTCGTACCCTCACCTGGACCCTAAACCGTCCCCGTCCCCTAACCCTAACCCTAGCCCGAACCCTAACCCTAACCCTTCCCCGAAGCCTGACCCTCAGCCGTCCCCTAATCCTAACCCGTACGCTGACACTAACCCGCGCCCTCACACGTACACTCCCCCTAGAGCGTTGTCGTACCCTCACCTGGACCCTAAACCGTCCCCGTCCCCTAACCTTAACCCAAGCCCGAACCTTAACCCTAACCCTTCCCCGAAGCCTGACCCTCAGCCGTCCCCTAATCCTAACCCGTACGCTGACACTAACCCGCGCCCTCACACGTACGCTCCCCCTAGAGCGTTGTCGTACCCTCACCTGGACCCTAAACCGTCCCCGTCCCCTAACCCTAACCCTAGCCCGAACCCTAACCCTAACCCTTCCCCGAAGCCTGACACTCAGCCGTCCCCTAATCCTAACCCGTACGCTGACACTAACCCGCGCCCTCACACGTACGCTCCCCCTAGAGCGTTGTCGTACCCTCACCTGGACCCTGAACCGTCCCCGTCCCCTAACCCTAACCCTAGCCCGAACCCTAACCCTAACCCTTCCCCGATGCCTGACCCTCAGCCGTCCCCTAATCCTAACCCGTACGCTGACACTAACCTGCGCCCTCACACATACGCTCCCCCTAGAGCGTTGTCGTACCCTCACCTAGACCCTGAACCGTCCCCGTCCCCTAAGCCTAACCCTAGCCCGAACCCTAACCCTAACCCTTCCCCGAAGCCTGACCCTCAGCCGTCCCCTAATCCTAAGCCGTACGCTGACACTAACCCGCGCCCTCACACGTACGCTCCCCCTAGAGCGTTGTCGTACCCTCACCTGGACCCTGAACCGTCCCCGTCCCCTAACCCTAACCCTAGCCCGAACCCTAACCCTAACCCTTCCCCGAAGCCTGACCCTCAGCCGTCCCCTAATCCTAACCCGTACGCTGACACTAACCCGCGCCCTCACACGTACGCTCCCCCTAGAGCGTTGTCGTACCCTCACCTGGACCCTGAACCGTCCCCGTCCCCTAACCCTAACCCTAGCCCGAACCCTAACCCTAACCCTTCCCCGAAGCCTGACCCTCAGCCGTCCCCTAATCCTAACCCGTACGCTGACACTAACCCGCGCCCTCACACGTACGCTCCCCCTAGAGCGTTGTCGTACCCTCACCTGGACCTTGAACCGTCCCCGTCCCCTAACCCTAACCCTAGCCCGAACCCTAACCCTAACCCTTCCCCGAAGCCTGACCCTCAGCCGTCCCCTAATCCTAACCCGTACGCTGACACTAACCCGCGCCCTCACACGTACGCTCCCCCTAGAGCGTTGTCGTACCCTCACCTGGACCCTAAACCGTCCCCGTCCCCTAACCTTAACCCAAGCCCGAACCTTAACCCTAACCCTTCCCCGAAGCCTGACCCTCAGCCGTCCCCTAATCCTAACCCGTACGCTGACACTAACCCGCGCCCTCACACGTACGCTCCCCCTAGAGCGTTGTCGTACCCTCACCTGGACCCTAAACCCTCCCCGTCCCCTAACCCTAACGCTAGCCCGAACCCTTACCCTAACCCTTCCCCGAAGCCTGACCCTCAGCCGTCCCCTAATCCTAACCCGTACGCTGACACTAACCCGCGCCCTCACACGTACGCTCCCCCTAGAGCGTTGTCGTACCCTCACCTGGACCCTAAACCGTCCCCGTCCCCTAACCCTAACCCTAGCCCGAACCCTAACCCTGACATTTCCCCGAAGCGTGACCCTCAGCCGTCCCATAATCGTAACCCGTACGCTGACACTAACCCGCGCCCTCACACGTACGCTCCCCCTAGAGCGTTGTCGTACCCTCACCTGGACCCTGAACCGTCCCCGTCCCCTAACCCTAACCCTAGCCCGAACCCTAACCCTAACCCTTCCCCGAAGCCTGACCCTCACCCGTCCCCTAATCCTAACCCGTACGCTGACACTAACCCGCGCCCTCACACGTACGCTCCCCCTAGAGCGTTGTCGTACCCTCACCTGGACCCTGAACCGTCCCCGTCCCCTAACCCTAACCCTAGCCCGAACCCTAACCCTAAACCTTCCCCGAAGCCTGACGCTCAGCCGTCCCCTAATCCTAACCCGTACGCTGACAGTAACCCGCGCCCTCACACGTACGCTCCCCCTAGAGCGTTGTCGTACCCTCACCTGGACCCTAAACCGTCCCCGTCCCCTAACCCTAACCCTAGCCCGAACCCTAACCCTAACCCTTCCCCGAAGCCTGACCCTCAGCCGTCCCCTAATCCTAACGCATACGCTGACACTAACCCACGCCCTCACACGTACACTCCCCCTAGAGCGTTGTCGTACCCTCACATGGACCCTGAACCGTCCCCGTCCCCTAACCCTAACCCTAGCCCGAACCCTAACCCTAAACCTTCCCCGAAGCCTGACCCTCAGCCGTCCCCTAATCCTAACCCGTACGCTGACACTAACCCGCGCCCTCACACATACACTCCCCCTAGAGCGTTGTCGTACCCTCACCTGGACCCTAAACCGTCCCGGTCCCCTAACCTTAACCCAAGCCCGAACCTTAACCCTAACCCTTCCCCGAAGCCTGACCCTCAGCCGTCCCCTAATCCTAACCCGTACGCTGACACTAACCCGCGCCCTCACACGTACGCTCCCCCTAGAGCGTTGTCGTACCCTCACCTGGACCCTAAACCGTCCCCGTCCCCTAACCCTAACCCTAGCCCGAACCCTAACCCTAACCCTTCCCCGAAGCCTGACCCTCAGCCGTCCCCTAATCCTAACCCGTACGCTGACACTAACCCGCGCCCTCACACGTACGCTCCCCCTAGAGCGTTGTCGTACCCTCACCTGGACCCTAAACCGTCCCCGTCCCCTAACCCTAACCCTAGCCCGAACCCTAACCCTAACCCTTCCCCGAAGCCTGACCCTCAGCCGTCCCCTAATCCTAACCCGTACGCTGACACTAACCCGCGCCCTCACACGTACGCTCCCCCTAGAGCGTTGTCGTACCCTCACCTGGACCCTAAACCGTCCCCGTCCCCTAACCCTAACCCTAGCCCGAACCCTAACCCTAACCCTTCCCCGAAGCCTGACCCTCAGCCGTCCCCTAATCCTAACCCGTACGCTGACACTAACCCGCGCCCTCACACGTACGCTCCCCCTAGAGCGTTGTCGTACCCTCACCTGGACCCTAAACCGTCCCCGTCCCCTAACCCTAACCCTAGCCCGAACCCTAACCCTAACCCTTCCCCGAAGCCTGACCCTCAGCCGTCCCCTAATCCTAACCCGTACGCTGACACTAACCCGCGCCCTCACACGTACGCTCCCCCTAGAGCGTTGTCGTACCCTCACCTGGACCCTAAACCGTCCCCGTCCCCTAACCCTAACCCTAGCCCGAACCCTAACCCTAACGCTTCCCCGAAGCCTGACCCTCAGCCGTCCCCTAATCCTAACCCGTACGCTGACACTAACTCACGCCCTCACACGTACGCTCCCCCTAGAGCGTTGTCGTACCCTCACCTGGACCCTAAACCATCCCCGTCCCCTAACCCTAACCCTAGCCCGAACCCTAACCCTAACCCTTCCCCGAAGCCTGACCCTCACCCGTCCCCTAATCCTAACCCGTACGCTGACACTAACTCGCGCCCTCACACGTACGCTCCCCCTAGAGCGTTGTCATACCCTCACCTGGACCCTAAACCGTCCCCGTCCCCTAACCCTAACCCTAGCCCGAACCCTAACCCTAAACCTTCCCCGAAGCCTGACCCTCAGCCGTCCCCTAATCCTAACCCGTACGCTGACACTAACCCGCGCCCTCACACGTACGCTCCCCCTAGAGCGTTGTCGTACCCTCACCTGGACCCTAAACCGTCCCCGTCCCCTAACCCTAACCCTAGCCCGAACCCTAACCCTAACCCTTCCCCGAAGCCTGACCCTCAGCCGTCCCCTAATCCTAACCCGTACGCTGACACTAACCCGCGCCCTCACACGTACGCTCCCCCTAGAGCGTTGTCGTACCCTCACCTGGTCCCTAAACCGTCCCCGTCCCCTAACCCTAACCCTAGCCCGAACCCTAACCCTAACCCTTCCCCGAAGCCTGACCCTCAGCCGTCCCCTAATCCTAAACCGTACGCTGACACTAACCCGCGCCCTCACACGTACGCTCCCCCTAGAGCGTTGTCGTACCCTCACCTGGACCCTAAACCGTCCCCGTCCCCTAACCCTAACCCTAGCCCGAACCCTAACCCTAACCCTTCCCCGAAGCCTGACCCTCAGGCGTCCCCTAATCCTAACCCGTACGCTGACACTAACCCGCGCCCTCTCACGTACGCTCCCCCTAGAGCGTTGTCGTACCCTCACCTGGACCCTGAACCGTCCCCGTCCCCTAACCCTAACCCTAGCCCGAACCCTAACCCTAACCCTTCCCCGAAGCCTGACCCTCAGCCGTCCCCTAATCCTAACCCGTACGCTGACACTAACCCGCGCACTCACACGTACGCTCCCCCTAGAGCGTTGTCGTACCCTCACCTGGTCCCTAAACCGTCCCCGTCCCCTAACCCTAACCCTAGCCCGAACCCTAACCCTAACCCTTCCCCGAAGCCTGACCCTCAGCCGTCCCATAATCCTAACCCGTACGCTGACACTAACCCGCGCCCTCACACGTACGCTCCCCCTAGAGCGTTGTCGTACCCTCACCTGGACCCTGAACCGTCCCCGTCCCCTAAGCCTAACCCTAGCCCGAACCCTAACCCTAACCCTTCCCCGAAGC
Organism: Globicephala melas; assembly: GCF_963455315.2. Taxonomy (NCBI): domain Eukaryota; kingdom Metazoa; phylum Chordata; class Mammalia; order Artiodactyla; family Delphinidae; genus Globicephala; species Globicephala melas. Next base: position 205,627 of record NW_027207471.1, on the reverse strand, counting down.
CTGACCCTCAGGCGTCCCCTAATCCTAACCCGTACGCTGACACTAACCTGCGCCCTCTCACGTACGCTCCCCCTAGAGCGCTGTCGTACCCTCACCTGGACCCTAAACCGTCCCCGTCCCCTAAACCTAACCCTAGCCCGAACCCTAACCCTAACCCTTCCCCGAAGCCTGACCCTCAGCCGTCCCCTAATCCTAACCCGTACGCTGACACTAACCCGCGCCCGCACACGTACGCTCCCCCTAGAGCATTGTCGTACCCTCACCTGGACCCTAAACCGTCCCCGTCCCCTAACCCTAACCCTAGCCCGAACCCTAACCCTAACCCTTCCCCGAAGCCTGACACTCAGCCGTCCCCTAATCCTAACCCGTACGCTGACACTAACCCGCGCCCTCACACGTACGCTCCCCCTAGAGCGTTGTCGTACCCTCACCTGGACCCTGAACCGTCCCCGTCCCCTAACCCTAACCCTAGCCCGAACCCTAACCCTAACCCTTCCCCGAAGCCTGACCCTCAGCCGTCCCCTAATCCTAAACCGTACGCTGACACTAACCCGCGCCCTCACACGTACGCTCCCCCTAGAGCGTTGTCGTACCCTCACCTGGACCCTGAACCGTCCCCGTCCCCTAACCCTAACCCTAGCCCGAACCCTAACCCTAACCCTTCTCCGAAGCCTGACCCTCAGCCGTCCCCTAATCCTAACCCGTACGCTGACACTAACCCGCGCCCTCACACGTACGCTCCCCCTAGAGCGTTGTCGTACCCTCACCTGGACCCTAAACCGTCCCCGTCCCCTAACCCTAACCCTAGCCCGAACCCTAACCCTAACCCTTCCCCGAAGCCTGACCCTCAGCCGTCCCCTAATCCTAACCCGTACGCTGACACTAACCCGCGCCCTCACACGTACGCTCCCCCTAGAGCGTTGTCGTACCCTCACCTGGACCCTAAACCGTCCCCGTCCCCTAACCCTAACCATAGCCCGAACCCTAACCCTAACCCTTCCCCGAAGCCTGACCCTCAGCCGTCCCCTAATCCTAACCCGTACGCTGACACTAACCTGCGCCCTCTCACGTACGCTCCCCCTAGAGCGCTGTCGTACCCTCACCTGGACCCTAAACCGTCCCCGTCCCCTAAACCTAACCCTAGCCCGAACCCTAACCCTAACCCTTCCCCGAAGCCTGACCCTCAGCCGTCCCCTAATCCTAACCCGTACGCTGACACTAACCCGCGCCCGCACACGTACGCTCCCCCTAGAGCATTGTCGTACCCTCACCTGGACCCTAAACCGTCCCCGTCCCCTAACCCTAACCCTAGCCCGAACCCTAACCCTAACCCTTCCCCGAAGCCTGACACTCAGCCGTCCCCTAATCCTAACCCGTACGCTGACACTAACCCGCGCCCTCACACGTACGCTCCCCCTAGAGCGTTGTCGTACCCTCACCTGGACCCTGAACCGTCCCCGTCCCCTAACCCTAACCCTAGCCCGAACCCTAACCCTAACCCTTCCCCGAAGCCTGACCCTCAGCCGTCCCCTAATCCTAAACCGTACGCTGACACTAACCCGCGCCCTCACACGTACGCTCCCCCTAGAGCGTTGTCGTACCCTCACCTGGACCCTGAACCGTCCCCGTCCCCTAACCCTAACCCTAGCCCGAACCCTAACCCTAACCCTTCTCCGAAGCCTGACCCTCAGCCGTCCCCTAATCCTAACCCGTACGCTGACACTAACCCGCGCCCTCACACGTACGCTCCCCCTAGAGCGTTGTCGTACCCTCACCTGGACCCTAAACCGTCCCCGTCCCCTAACCCTAACCCTAGCCCGAACCCTAACCCTAACCCTTCCCCGAAGCCTGACCCTCAGCCGTCCCCTAATCCTAACCCGTACGCTGACACTAACCCGCGCCCTCACACGTACGCTCCCCCTAGAGCGTTGTCGTACCCTCACCTGGACCCTAAACCGTCCCCGTCCCCTAACCCTAACCATAGCCCGAACCCTAACCCTAACCCTTCCCCGAAGCCTGACCCTCAGCCGTCCCCTAATCCTAACCCGTACGCTGACACTAACCCGCGCCCTCACACGAACGCTCCCCCTAGAGCGTTGTCGTACCCTCACCTGGACCCTAAACCGTCCCCGTCCCCTAACCCTAACCCTAGCCCGAACCCTAACCCTAACCCTTCCCCGAAGCCTGACCCTCAGCCGTCCCCTAATCCTAACCCGTACGCTGACACTAACCCGCGCCCTCACACGTACGCTCCCCCTAGAGCGTTGTCGTACTCTCACCTGGACCCTAAACCGTCCCCGTCCCCTAACCCTAACCCTAGCCCGAAGCCTAACCCTAACCCTTCCCCGAAGCCTGACCCTCAGCCGTCCCGTAATCCTAACCCGTACGCTGACACTAACCCGCGCCCTCACACGTACGCTCCCCCTAGAACGTTGTCGTACCCTCACCTGGACCCTAAACCGTCCCCGTCCCCTAACCCTAACCCTAGCCCGAACCCTAACCCTAACCCTTCCCCGAAGCCTGACCCTCAGCCGTCCCCTAATCCTAAGCCGTACGCTGACACTAACCCGCGCCCTCACACGTACGCTCCCCCTAGAGCGTTGTCGTACCCTCACCTGGACCCTAAACCGTCCCCGTCCCCTAACCCTAACCCTAGCCCGAACCCTAACCCTAACCCTTCCCCGAAGCCTGACCCTCAGCCGTCCCCTAATCCTAACCCGTACGCTGACACTAACCCGCGCCCTCACACGTACGCTCCCCCTAGAGCGTTGTCGTACCCTCACCTGGACCCTAAACCGTCCCCGTCCCCTAAGCCTAACCCTAGCCCGAACCCTAACCCTAACCCTTCCCCGAAGCCTGACCCTCAGCCGTCCCCTAATCCTAACCCGTACGCTGACACTAACCCGCGCCCTCACACGTACGCTCCCCCTAGAGCGTTGTCGTACCCTCACCTGGACCCTAAACCGTCCCCGTCCCCTAACCCTAACCCTAGCCCGAACCCTAACCCTAACCCTTCCCCGAAGCCTGACCCTCAGCCGTCCCCTAATCCTAACCCGTACGCTGACACTAACCCGCGCCCTCACACGTACGCTCCCCCTAGAGCGTTGTCGTACCCTCACCTGGACCCTAAACCGTCCCCGTCCCCTAAGCCTAACCCTAGCCCGAACCCTAACCCTAACCCTTCCCCGAAGCCTGACCCTCAGCCGTCCCCTAATCCTAACCCGTACGCTGACACTAACCTGCGCCCTCACACGTACGCTCCCCCTAGAGCGTTGTCGTACCCTCACCTGGACCCTAAACCGTCCCCGTCCCCTAACCCTAACCCTAGCCCGAACCCTAACCCTAACCCTTCCCCGAAGCCTGACCCTCAGCCGTCCCCTAATCCTAACCCGTACGCTGACACTAACCCACGCCCTCACACGTACGCTCCCCCTAGAGCGTTTTCATACCCTCACCTGGACCCTAAACCGTCCCCGTCCCCTAACCCTAACCCTAGACCGAACCCTAACCCTAACACTTCCCCGAAGCCTGACCCTCAGCCGTCCCATAATCCTAACCCGTACGCTGACACTAACCCGCGTCCTCACACGTAGGCTCCCCCTAGAGCGTTGTCGTACCCTCACCTGGACCCTGAACCGTCCCCGTCCCCTAACCCTAACCCTAGCCCGAACCCTAACCCTAACCCTTCCCCGAAGCCTGACCCTCAGCCGTCCCCTAATCCTAACCCGTACGCTGACACTAACCCGCGCCCTCACACGTACGCTCCCCCTAGAGCGTTGTCGTACCCTCACCTGGACCCTAAACCGTCCCCGTCCCCTAACCCTAACCCTAGCCCGAACCCTAACCCTAACCCTTCCCCGAAGCCTGACCCTCAGCCGTCCCCTAATCCTAACCCGTACGCTGACACTAACCCGCGCCCTCACACGTACGCTCCCCCTAGAGCGTTGTCGTACCCTCACCTGGACCCTGAACCGTCCCCGTCCCCTAACCCTAACCCTAGCCCGAACCCTAACCCTAACCCTTCTCCGAAGCCTGACCCTCAGCCGTCCCCTAATCCTAACCCGTACGCTGACACTAACCCGCGCCCTCACACGTACGCTCCCCCTAGAGCGTTGTCGTACCCTCACCTGGACCCTAAACCGTCCCCGTCCCCTAACCCTAACCCTAGCCCGAACCCTAACCCTAACCCTTCCCCGAAGCCTGACCCTCAGCCGTCCCCTAATCCTAACCCGTACGCTGACACTAACCCGCGCCCTCACACGTACGCTCCCCCTAGAGCGTTGTCGTACCCTCACCTGGACCCTAAACCGTCCCCGTCCCCTAACCCTAACCCTAGCCCGAACCCTAACCCTAACCCTTCCCCGAAGCCTGACCCTCAGCCGTCCCCTAATCCTAACCCGTACGCTGACACTAACCCGCGCCCTCACACGTACGCTCCCCCTAGAGCGTTGTCGTACCCTCACCTGGACCCTAAACCGTCCCCGTCCCCTAACCCTAACCCTAGCCCGAACCCTAACCCTAACCCTTCCCCGAAGCCTGACCCTCAGCCGTCCCCTAATCCTAACCCGTACGCTGACACTAACCCGCGCCCTCACACGTACGCTCCCCCTAGAGCGTTGTCGTACCCTCACCTGGACCCTAAACCGTCCCCGTCCCCTAACCCTAACCCTAGCCCGAACCCTAACCCTAACCCTTCCCCGAAGCCTGACCCTCAGCCGTCCCCTAATCCTAACCCGTACGCTGACACTAACCCGCGCGCTCACACGTACGCTCCCCCTAGAACGTTGTCGTACCCTCACCTGGACCCTAAACCGTCCCCGTCCCCTAACCCTAACCCTAGCCCGAACCCTAACCCTAACCCTTCCCCGAAGCCTGACCCTCAGCCGTCCCCTAATCCTAACCCGTACGCTGACACTAACCTGCGCCCTCACACGTACGCTCCCCCTAGAGCGTTGTCGTTGCCTCACCTGGACCCTAAACCGTCCCCGTCCCCTAACCCTAACCCTAGCCCGAACCATAACCCTAACCCTTCCCCGAAGCCTGACCCTCAGCCGTCCCCTAATCCTAACCCGTACGCTGACACTAACCCGCGCCCTCACACGTACGCTCCCCCTAGAGCGTTTTCGTACCCTCACCTGGACCCTAAACCGTCCCCGTCCCCTAACCCTAACCCTAGACCGAACCCTAACCCTAACCCTTCCCCGAAGCCTGACCCTCAGCCGTCCCCTAATCCTAACCCGTACGCTGACACTAACCCGCGTCCTCACACGTACGCTCCCCCTAGAGCGTTGTCGTACCCTCACCTGGACCCTGAACCGTCCCCGTCCCCTAACCCTAACCCTAGCCCGAACCCTAACCCTAACCCTTCCCCGAAGCCTGACCCTCAGCCGTCCCCTAATCCTAACCCGTACGCTGACACTAACCCGCGCCCTCACACGTACGCTCCCCCTAGAGCGTTGTCGTACCCTCACCTGGACCCTAAACCGTCCCCGTCCCCTAACCCTAACCCTAGCCCGAACCCTAACCCTAACCCTTCCCCGAAGCCTGACCCTCAGCCGTCCCCTAATCCTAACCCGTACGCTGACACTAACCCGCGCCCTCACACGTACGCTCCCCCTAGAGCGTTGTCGTACCCTCACCTGGACCCTAAACCGTCCCCGTCCCCTAACCCTAACCCTAGCCCGAACCCTAACCCTAACCCTTCCCCGAAGCCTGACCCTCAGCCGTCCCCTAATCCTAACCCGTACGCTGACACTAACCCGCGCCCTCACACGTACGCTCCCCCTAGAGCGTTGTCGTACCCTCACCTGGACCCTAAACCGTCCCCGTCCCCTAACCCTAACCCTAGCCCGAACCCTAACCCTAACCCTTCCCCGAAGCCTGACCCTCAGCCGTCCCCTAATCCTAACCCGTACGCTGACACTAACCCGCGCCCTCACACGTACGCTCCCCCTAGAGCGTTGTCGTACCCTCACCTGGACCCTAAACCGTCCCCGTCCCCTAACCCTAACCCTAGCCCGAACCCTAACCCTAACCCTTCCCCGAAGCCTGACCCTCAGCCGTCCCCTAATCCTAACCCGTACGCTGACACTAACCCGCGCGCTCACACGTACGCTCCCCCTAGAACGTTGTCGTACCCTCACCTGGACCCTAAACCGTCCCCGTCCCCTAACCCTAACCCTAGCCCGAACCCTAACCCTAACCCTTCCCCGAAGCCTGACCCTCAGCCGTCCCCTAATCCTAACCCGTACGCTGACACTAACCTGCGCCCTCACACGTACGCTCCCCCTAGAGCGTTGTCGTTGCCTCACCTGGACCCTAAACCGTCCCCGTCCCCTAACCCTAACCCTAGCCCGAACCATAACCCTAACCCTTCCCCGAAGCCTGACCCTCAGCCGTCCCCTAATCCTAACCCGTACGCTGACACTAACCCGCGCCCTCACACGTACGCTCCCCCTAGAGCGTTTTCATACCCTCACCTGGACCCTAAACCGTCCCCGTCCCCTAACCCTAACCCTAGACCGAACCCTAACCCTAACCCTTCCCCGAAGCCTGACCCTCAGCCGTCCCATAATCCTAACCCGTACGCTGACACTAACCCGCGTCCTCACACGTACGCTCCCCCTAGAGCGTTGTCGTACCCTCACCTGGACCCTGAACCGTCCCCGTCCCCTAACCCTAACCCTAGCCCGAACCCTAACCCTAACCCTTCCCCGAAGCCTGACCCTCAGCCGTCCCCTAATCCTAACCCGTACGCTGACACTAACCCGCGCCCTCACACGTACGCTCCCCCTAGAGCGTTGTCGTACCCTCACCTGGACCCTAAACCGTCCCCGTCCCCTAAGCCTAACCCTAGCCCGAACCCTAACCCTAACCCTTCCCCGAAACCTGACCCTCAGCCGTCCCCTAATCCTAACCCGTACGCTGACACTAACCCGCGCCCTCACACGTACGCTCCCCCTAGAGCGTTGTCGTACCCTCACCTGGACCCTAAACCGTCCCCGTCCCCTAACCCTAACCCTAGCCCGAACCCTAACCCTAACCCTTCCCCGAAGCCTGACCCTCAGCCGTCCCCTAATCCTAACCCGTACGCTGACACTAACCCGCGCCCTCACACGTACGCTCCCCCTAGAGCGTTGTCGTACCCTCACCTGGACCCTAAACCGTCCCCGTCCCCTAAGCCTAACCCTAGCCCGAACCCTAACCCTAACCCTTCCCCGAAGCCTGACCCTCAGCCGTCCCCTAATCCTAACCCGTACGCTGACACTAACCTGCGCCCTCACACGTACGCTCCCCCTAGAGCGTTGTCGTACCCTCACCTGGACCCTAAACCGTCCCCGTCCCCTAACCCTAACCCTAGCCCGAACCCTAACCCTAACCCTTCCCCGAAGCCTGACCCTCAGCCGTCCCCTAATCCTAACCCGTACGCTGACACTAACCCACGCCCTCACACGTACGCTCCCCCTAGAGCGTTTTCATACCCTCACCTGGACCCTAAACCGTCCCCGTCCCCTAACCCTAACCCTAGACCGAACCCTAACCCTAACACTTCCCCGAAGCCTGACCCTCAGCCGTCCCATAATCCTAACCCGTACGCTGACACTAACCCGCGTCCTCACACGTACGCTCCCCCTAGAGCGTTGTCGTACCCTCACCTGGACCCTGAACCGTCCCCGTCCCCTAACCCTAACCCTAGCCCGAACCCTAACCCTAACCCTTCCCCGAAGCCTGACCCTCAGCCGTCCCCTAATCCTAACCCGTACGCTGACACTAACCCGCGCCCTCACACGTACGCTCCCCCTAGAGCGTTGTCGTACCCTCACCTGGACCCTAAACCGTCCCCGTCCCCTAACCCTAACCCTAGCCCGAACCCTAACCCTAACCCTTCCCCGAAGCCTGACCCTCAGCCGTCCCCTAATCCTAACCCGTACGCTGACACTAACCCGCGCCCTCACACGTACGCTCCCCCTAGAGCGTTGTCGTACCCTCACCTGGACCCTGAACCGTCCCCGTCCCCTAACCCTAACCCTAGCCCGAACCCTAACCCTAACCCTTCTCCGAAGCCTGACCCTCAGCCGTCCCCTAATCCTAACCCGTACGCTGACACTAACCCGCGCCCTCACACGTACGCTCCCCCTAGAGCGTTGTCGTACCCTCACCTGGACCCTAAACCGTCCCCGTCCCCTAACCCTAACCCTAGCCCGAACCCTAACCCTAACCCTTCCCCGAAGCCTGACCCTCAGCCGTCCCCTAATCCTAACCCGTACGCTGACACTAACCCGCGCCCTCACACGTACGCTCCCCCTAGAGCGTTGTCGTACCCTCACCTGGACCCTAAACCGTCCCCGTCCCCTAACCCTAACCCTAGCCCGAACCCTAACCCTAACCCTTCCCCGAAGCCTGACCCTCAGCCGTCCCCTAATCCTAACCCGTACGCTGACACTAACCCGCGCCCTCACACGTACGCTCCCCCTAGAGCGTTGTCGTACCCTCACCTGGACCCTAAACCGTCCCCGTCCCCTAACCCTAACCCTAGCCCGAACCCTAACCCTAACCCTTCCCCGAAGCCTGACCCTCAGCCGTCCCCTAATCCTAACCCGTACGCTGACACTAACCCGCGCCCTCACACGTACGCTCCCCCTAGAGCGTTGTCGTACCCTCACCTGGACCCTAAACCGTCCCCGTCCCCTAACCCTAACCCTAGCCCGAACCCTAACCCTAACCCTTCCCCGAAGCCTGACCCTCAGCCGTCCCCTAATCCTAACCCGTACGCTGACACTAACCCGCGCGCTCACACGTACGCTCCCCCTAGAACGTTGTCGTACCCTCACCTGGACCCTAAACCGTCCCCGTCCCCTAACCCTAACCCTAGCCCGAACCCTAACCCTAACCCTTCCCCGAAGCCTGACCCTCAGCCGTCCCCTAATCCTAACCCGTACGCTGACACTAACCTGCGCCCTCACACGTACGCTCCCCCTAGAGCGTTGTCGTTGCCTCACCTGGACCCTAAACCGTCCCCGTCCCCTAACACTAACCCTAGCCCGAACCCTAACCCTAACCCTTCCCCGAAGCCTGACCCTCAGCCGTCCCCTAATCCTAACCCGTACGCTGACACTAACCCGCGCCCTCACACGTACGCTCCCCCTAGAGCGTTTTCATACCCTCACCTGGACCCTAAACCGTCCCCGTCCCCTAACCCTAACCCTAGACCGAACCCTAACCCTAACCCTTCCCCGAAGCCTGACCCTCAGCCGTCCCATAATCCTAACCCGTACGCTGACACTAACCCGCGTCCTCACACGTACGCTCCCCCTAGAGCGTTGTCGTACCCTCACCTGGACCCTGAACCGTCCCCGTCCCCTAACCCTAACCCTAGCCCGAACCCTAACCCTAACCCTTCCCCGAAGCCTGACCCTCAGCCGTCCCCTAATCCTAACCCGTACGCTGACACTAACCCGCGCCCTCACACGTACGCTCCCCCTAGAGCGTTGTCGTACCCTCACCTGGACCCTGAACCGTCCCCGTCCCCTAACCCTAACCCTAGCCCGAACCCTAACCCTAACCCTTCCCCGAAGCCTGACACTCAGCCGTCCCCTAATCCTAACCCGTACGCTGACACTAACCCGCGCCCTCACACGTACGCTCCCCCTAGAGCGTTGTCGTACCCTCACCTGGACCCTGAACCGTCCCCGTCCCCTAACCCTAACCCTAGCCCGAACCCTAACCCTAACCCTTCCCCGAAGCCTGACCCTCAGCCGTCCCCTAATCCTAAACCGTACGCTGACACTAACCCGCGCCCTCACACGAACGCTCCCCCTAGAGCGTTGTCGTACCCTCACCTGGACCCTGAACCGTCCCCGTCCCCTAACCCTAACCCTAGCCCGAACCCTAACCCTAACCCTTCCCCGATGCCTGACCCTCAGCCGTCCCCTAATCCTAACCCGTACGCTGACACTAACCCGCGCCCTCACACGTACTCTCCCCCTAGAACGTTGTCGTACCCTCACCTGGACCCTGAACCGTCCCCGTCCCCTAACCCTAACCCTAGCACGAACCCTAACCCTAACCCTTCCCCGAAGCCTGACACTCAGCCGTCCCCTAATCCTAACCCGTACGCTGACACTAACCCGCGCCCTCACACGTACGCTCCCCCTAGAGTGTTGTCGTACCCTCACCTGGACCCTGAACCGTCCCGGTCCCCTAAGCCTAACCCTAGCCCGAACCCTAACCCTAACACTTCCCCGAAGCCTGACCCTCAGCCGTCCCCTAATCCTAACCCGTACGCTGACACTAACCCGCGCCCTCACACGTACGCTCCCCCTAGAGCGTTGTCGTACCCTCACCTGGACCCTAAACCGTCCCCGTCCCCTAACCCTAACCCTAGCCCGAACCCTAACCCTAACCCTTCCCCGAAGCCTGACCCTCAGCCGTCCCCTAATCCTAACCCGTACGCTGACACTAACCCGCGCCCTCACACGTACGCTACCCCGAGAGCGTTGTCGTACCCTCACCTGGACCCTAAACCGTCCCCGTCCCCTAACCCTAACCCTAGCCCGAACCCTAACCCTAACCCTTCCCCGAAGCCTGACCCTCAGCCGTCCCCTAATCCTAACCCGTATGCTGACACTAACCCGCGCCCTCACACGTACGCTCCCCCGAGAGCGTGGTCGTACCCTCACCTGGACCCTAAACCGTCCCCGACCCCTAACCCTAACCCTAGCCCGAAGCCTAACCCTAACCCTTCCCCGAAGCCTGACCCTCAGCCGTCCCCTAATCCTAACCCGTACGCTGACACTAACCCGCGCCCTCACACGTACGCTCCCCCTAGAGCGTTGTCGTACCCTCACCTGGACCCTAAACCGTCCCCGTCCCCTAACCCTAACCCTAGCCCGAACCCTAACCCTAACCCTTCCCCGAAGCCTGACCCTCAGCCGTCCCCTAATCCTAACCCGTACGCTGACACTAACCCACGCCCACACGTACGCTCCCCCTAGAGCGTTGTCGTACCCTCACCTGGACCCTAAACCGTCCCCATCCCCTAACCCTAACTCTAGCCCGAACCCTAACCCTAACCCTTCCCTGAAGCCTGACCCTCAGCCGTCCCCTAATCCTAACCCGTACGCTGACACTAACCCGCGCCCTCACACGTACGCTCCCCCTAGAGCGTTGTCGTACCCTCACCTAGACCCTAAACCGTCCCCGTCCCCTAACCCTAACCCTAACCCTAACCCTAACCCTAACACTAACCCTAACCCTAACCCTAACCCTAACCCTAACCCTAACCCTAAACCGTCCCCGTCCCCTAACCCTAACCCTAGCCCGAACCCTAAACCTAATCCTTCCCCGAAGCCTGACCCTCACCCGTCCCCTAATCCTAACACATACGCTGACACTAACCCGCGCCCTCACTCGTACCCTCCCCCTAGAGCGTTGTCGTACCCTCACCTGGACCCTAAACCGTCCCCGTCCCCAACCCTAACCCTAGCCCGAACCCTAACCCTAACCCTTCCCCGAAGCCTGACCCTCAGCCGTCCCCTAATCCTAACCCGTACGCTGACACTAACCCGCGCCCTCACATGTACGCTCCCCCGAGAGCGTTGTCGTACCCTCACCTGGACCCTAAACCGTCCCCGTCCCCTAACCCTAGCCCGAATCCTAACCCTAACCCTTCCCCGAAGCCTGACCCTCACCCGTCCCCTAATCCTAACCCGTGCGCTGACACTAACCCGCGCCCTCACACGTACGCTCCCCCTAGTGCGTTGTCGTACCCTCACCTGGACCCTAAACCGTCCCCGTCCCCTAACCCTAACCCTAGCCCGAACCCTAACCCTAACCCTTCCCCGAAGCCTGACCCTCACCCGTACCCTAATCCTAACCCGTACGCTGACACTAACCCGCGCCCTCACACGTACGCTCCCCCTAGAGCGTTGTCGTACCCTCACCTGGACCCTAAACCGTCCCCGTCCCCTAACCCTAACCCGAGCCTGAACCCTAAACCTAATCCTTCCCCGAAGCCTGACCCTCACCCGTCCCCTAATCCTAACCCGTACGCTGACACTAACCCGCGCCCTCACTCGTACGCTCCCCCTAGAGCGTTGTCGTACCCTCACCTGGACCCTAAACCGTCCCCGTCCCCTAACCCTAACCCTAGCCCGAACCCTAACCCTAACCCTTCCCCGAAGCCTGACCCTCAGCCGTCCCCTAATCCTAACCCGTACGCTGACACTAACCCGCGCCCTCACACGTACGCTCCCCCTAGAGCGTTGTCGTACCCTCACCTGGACGCTAAACTGTCCCCGTCCCCTAACCCTAACCCTAGCCCGAATCCTAACCCTAACACTTCCCCGAAGCCTGACCCTCACCCGTCCCCTAATCCTAACCCGTACGCTGACACTAACCCGCGCCCTCACACGTACGCTCCCCCTAGTGCGTTGTCGTACCCTCACCTGGACCCTAAACCGTCCCCGTCCCCTAACCCTAACCCTAGCCCGAACCCTAACCCTAACCTTCCCCGAAGCCTGACCCTCACCCGTCCCCTAATCCTAACCCGTACGCTGACACTAACCCGCGCCCTCACACGTACGCTCCCCCTAGAGCGTTGTCGTACCCTCACCTGGACCCTAAACTGTCCCCGTCCCCTAACCCTAACCCTAGCCCGAACCCTAACCCTAACCCTTCCCCGAAGCCTGACCCTCAGCCGTCCCCTAATCCTAACACGTACGCTGACACTAACCCGCGCCCTCACACGTACGCTCCCCCTAGAGCGTTGTCGTACCCTCACCTGGACCCTAAACCGTCCCCGTCCCCTAACCCTAACCCTAGCCCGAACCCTAACCCTAAACCTTCCCCGAAGCCTGACCCTCACCCGTCCCGAAACTAACCCGTACGCTGACACTAACCCGCGCCCTCACACGTACGCTCCCCCTAGAGCGTTGTCGTACCCTCACCTGGACCCTAAACCGTCCCCGTCCCCTAACCCTAACCCTAGCCCGAACCCTAACCCTAACCCTTCCCCGAAGCCTGACCCTCACCCGTCCCCTAATCCTAACCCGTACGCTGACACTAACCCGCACCCTCACACGTACGCTCCCCCTAGAGCGTTGTCGTACCCTCACCTGGACCCTAAATCGTCCCCGTCCCCTAACCCTAACCCTAGCCCGAACCCTAACCCTAACCCTTCCCCGAAGCCTGACCCTCACCCGTCCCCTAATCCTAACCCGTACGCTGACACTAACCCGCGCCCTCACACGTACGCTCCCCCTAGAGCGTTGTCATACCCTCACCTGGACCCTAAACCGTCCCCGTCACCTAACCCTAACCCTAGCCCGAACCCTAACCCTAACCCTTCCCCGAAGCCTGACCCTCACCCGTCCCCTAATCCTAACCCGTACGCTGACACTAACCCGCGCCCTCACACGTACGCTCCTCCTAGAGCGTTGTCGTACCCTCACCTGGACCCTAAACAGTCCCCGTCCCCTAACCCTAACCCTAGCCCGAACCCTAACCCTAACCATTCCCCGAAGCCTGACCCTCAGCCGTCCCCTAATCCTAACCCGTACGCTGACACTAACCCGCGCCCTCACACGTACGCTCCCCCTAGAGCGTTGTCGTACCCTCACCTAGACCCTAAACCGTCCCCGTCCCCTCACCCTAACCCTAGCCCGAACCCTAACCCTAACCCTTCCCCGAAGCCTGACCCTCAGCCGTCCCCTAATCCTAACCCGTACGCTGACACTAACCCGCGCCCTCACACGTACGCTCCCCCTAGAGCGTTGTCGTACCCTCACCTGGACCCTAAACCGTCCCCGTCCCCTAACCCTAACCCTAGCCCGAACCCTAACCCTAACCCTTCCCCGAAGCCTGACCCTCAGCCGTCCCCTAATCCTAACCCGTACGCTGACACTAACCCGCGCCCTCACACGTACGCTCCCCCTAGAGCGTTGTCGTACCCTCACCTGGACCCTGAACCGTCCCCGTCCCCTAACCCTAACCCTAGCCCGAACCCTAACACTAACCCTTCCCCGAAGCCTGACCCTCACCCGTCCCCTAATCCTAACCCGTACGCTGACACTAACCCGCGCCCTCACACGTACGCTCCCCCTAGAGCGTTGTCGTACCCTCACCTGGACCCTAAACCGTCCCCGTACCCTAACCCTAACCCTAGCCCGAACCCTAACCCTAACCCTTCCCCGAAGCCTGACCCTCACCCGTCACCTAATCCTAACCCGTACGCTGACACTAACCCGCGCCCTCACACGTACGCTCCCCCTAGAGCGTTGTCGTACCCTCACCTGGACCCTAAACCGTCCCCGTCCCCTAACCCTAACCCTAGCCTGAACCCTAAACCTAATCCTTCCCCGAAGCGTGACCCTCACCCGTCCCCTAATCCTAACACATACGCTGACACTAACCCGCGCCCTCACTCGTACCCTCCACCTAGAGCGTTGTCGTACCCTCACCTGGACCCTAAACCGTCCCCGTCCCCAACCCTAACCCTAGCCCGAACCCTAACCCTAACCCTTCCCCGAAGCCTAACCCTCAGCCGTCCCCTAATCCTAACCCGTACGATGACACTAACCCGCGCCCTCACATGTACGCTCCCCCGAGAGCGTTGTCGTACCCTCACCTGGACCCTAAACCGTCCCCGTCCCCTAACCCTAGCCCGAATCCTAACCCTAACCCTTCCCCGAAGCCTGACCCTCACCCGTCACCAAATCCTAAACCGTGCGCTGACACTAACCCGCGCCCTCACACGTACGCTCCCCCTAGTGCGTTGTCGTACACTCACCTGGACCCTAAACCGTCCCCGTCCCCTAACCCTAACCCTAGCCCGAACCCTAACCCTAACCCTTCCCCGAAGCCTGACCCTCACCCGTCCCCTAATCCTAACCCGTACGCTGACACTAACCCGCGCCCTCACTCGTACGCTCCCCCTAGAGCGTTGTCGTACCCTCACCTGGACCCTAAACCGTCCCCGTCCCCTAACCCTAACCCTAGCCCGAACCCTAACCCTAACCCTTCCCCGAAGCCTGACCCTCAGCCGTCCCCTAATCCTAACCCGTACGCTGACACTAACCCGCGCCCTCACACGTACGCTCCCCCTAGAGCGTTGTCGTACCCTCACCTGGACCCTAAACTGTCCCCGTCCCCTAACCCTAACCCTAGCCCGAATCCTAACCCTAACACTTCCCCGAAGCCTGACCCTCAGCCGTCCCCTAATCCTAACCCGTACGCTGACACTAACCCGCGCCCTCACACGTACGCTCCCCCTAGAGCGTTGTCGTACCCTCACCTGGACCCTAAACCGTCCCCGTCCCCTAACCCTAACCCTAGCCCGAACCCTAACCCTAACCCTTCCCCGAAGCCTGACCCTCACCCGTCCCCTAATCCTAACCCGTACGCTGACACTAACCCGCACCCTCACACGTACGCTCCCCCTAGAGCGTTGTCGTACCCTAACCTGGACCCTAAACCGTCCCCGTCCCTAACCCTAACCCTAGCCCGAACCCTAACCCTAACCCTTCCCCGAAGCCTGACCCTCACCCGTCCCCTAATCCTAACCCGTACGCTGACGCTAACCCGCGCCCTCACACGTACGCTCCCCCTAGAGCGTTGTCGTACCCTCACCTGGACCCTAAACCGTCCCCGTCCCCTAACCCTAACCCTAGCCCGAACCCTAACCCTAACCCTTCCCCGAAGCCTGACCCTCAGCCGTCCCCTAATCCTAACCCGTACGCTGACACTAACCCGCGCCCTCACACGTACGCTCCCCCTAGAGCGTTGTCGTACCCTCACCTGGACCCTAAACCGTCCCCGTCCCCTAACCCTAACCCTAGCCCGAACCCTAAACCTAACACTTCCCCGAAGCCTGACCCTCAGCCGTCCCCTAATCCTAACCCGTACGCTGACACTAACCCGCGCCCTCACACGTACGCTCCCCCTAGAGCGTTGTCGTACCCTCACCTGGACCCTAAACCGTCCCCGTCCCCTAACCCTAACCCTAGCCCGAACCCTAACCCTAACCCTTCCCCGAAGCCTGACCCTCACCCGTCCCCTAATCCTAACCCGTACGCTGACACTAACCCACGCCCTCACACGTACGCTCCCCCTAGAGCGTTGTCGTACCCTCACCTGGACCCTAAACCGTCCCCGTCCCCTAACCCTAACCCTAGCCCGAACCCTAACCCTAACCCTTCCCCGAAGCCTGACCCTCACCCGTCCCCTAATCCTAACCCGTACGCTGACACTAACCCGCGCCCTCACACGTACGCTCCCCCTAGAGCGTTGTCGTACCCTCACCTGGACCCTAAACCGTCCCCGTCCCCTAACCCTAACCCTAGCCCGAACCCTAACCCTAACCCTTCCCCGAAGCCTGACCCTCAGCCGTCCCCTAATCCTAACCCGTACGCTGACACTAACCCGCGCCCTCACACGTACGCTCCCCCTAGAGCGTTGCCGTACCCTCACCTGGACCCTAAACCGTCCCCGTCCCCTAACCCTAACCCTAGCCCGAACCCTAAACCTAACCCTTCCCCGAAGCCTGACCCTCTCCCGTCCCCTAATCCTAACCCGTACGCTGACACTAACCCGCGCCCTCACACATACGCTCCCCCTAGAGCGTTGTCGTACCCTCACCTGGACCCTAAACCGTCCCCGTCCCCTAACCCTAACCCTAGCCCGAACCCTAACCCTAACCCTTCCCCGAAGCCTGACCCTCACCCGTCCCCTAATCCTAACCCGTACCCTGACACTAACCCGCGCCCTCACACGTACGCTCCCCATAGAGCGTTGTCGTACCCTCACCTAGACCCTAAACCGTCCCCGTCCCTAATCCTAACCCTAGCCCGAACCCTAACCCTAACCCTTCCCCGAAGCCTAAACCTCACCCGTCCCCTAATCCTAACCCGTACGCTGACACTAACCCGCGCCCTCACACGTACGCTCCCCCTAGAGCGTTGTCGTACCCTCACCTGGACCCTAAACCGTCCCCGTCCCCTAAACCTAACCCTAGCCCGAACCCTAACCCTAACCCTTCCCCGAAGCCTGACCCTCACCCGTCCCCTAATCCTAACCCGTACGCTGACACTAACCCGCGCCCACACACGTACGCTCCCCCTAGAGCGTTGTCGTACCCTCACCTGGACCCTAAACCGTCCCCGTCCCCTAACCCTAACCCTAGCCCGAACCCTAAACCTAACCCTTCCCCGAAGCCTGACCCTCAGCCGTCCCCTA
Organism: Globicephala melas; assembly: GCF_963455315.2. Taxonomy (NCBI): domain Eukaryota; kingdom Metazoa; phylum Chordata; class Mammalia; order Artiodactyla; family Delphinidae; genus Globicephala; species Globicephala melas. The sequence continues at coordinate 188,395 of NW_027207471.1, read as the reverse complement.
ATCCTAACCCGTACGCTGACACTAACCCGCGCCCTCACACGTACGCTCCCCCTAGAGCGTTGTCGTACCCTCACCTAGACCCTAAACCGTCCCCGTCCCTAACCCTAACCCTAGCCCGAACCCTAACCCTAACCCTTCCCCGAAGCCTGACCCTCACCTGTCCCCTAATCCTAACCCGTACGCTGACACTAACCCGCGCCCTCACACGTACGCTCCCCCTAGAGCGTTGTCGTACCCTCACCTGGACCCTAAACCGTCCCCGTCCCCTAACCCTAACCCTAGCCCGAACCCTAACCCTAACCCTTCCCCGAAGCCTGACCCTCAGCCGTCCCCTAATCCTAACCCGTACGCTGACACTAACCCGCGCCCTCACACGTACGCTCCCCCTAGAGCGTTGTCGTACCCTCACCTGGACCCTAAACCGTCCCCGTCCCCTAACCCTAACCCTAGCCCGAACCCTAACCCTAACCCTTCCCCGAAGCCTGACCCTCACCCATCCCCTAATCCTAACCCGTACGCTGACACTAACCCGCGCCCTCACACGTACGCTCCCCCTAGAGCGTTGCCGTACCCTCACCTGGACCCTAAACCGTCCCCGTCCCCTAACCCTAACCCTAGCCCGAACCCTAAACCTAACCCTTCCCCGAAGCCTGACCCTCACCCGTCCCCTAATCCTAACCCGTACGCTGACACTAACCCGCGCCCTCACACGTACGCTCCCCCTAGAGCGTTGTCGTACCCTCACCTGGACCCTAAACCGTCCCCGTCCCCTAACCCTAACCCTAGCCCGAACCCTAACCCTAACCCTTCCCCGAAGCCTGACCCTCACCCGTCCCCTAATCCTAACCCGTACGCTGACACTAACCCGCGCCCTCACACGTACGCTCCCCCTAGAGCGTTGTCGTACCCTCACCTGGACCCTAAACCGTCCCCGTCCCCTAACCCTAACCCTAGCCCGAACCCTAACCCTAACCCTTCCCCGAAGCCTGACCCTCACCCGTCCCCTAATCCTAACCCGTACGCTGACACTAACCCGCGCCCTCACACGTACGCTCCCCCTAGAGCGTTGTCGTACCCTCACCTGGACCCTAAACCGTCCCCGTCCCCTAACCCTAACCCTAGCCCGAACCCTAAACCTAATCCTTCCCCGAAGTCTGACCCTCACCCGTCCCCTAATCCTAACCCGTACGCTGACACTAACCCGCGCCCTCACTCGTACGCTCCCCCTAGAGCGTTGTCGTACCCTCAACTGGACCCTAAACCGTCCCCGTCCCCTAACCCTAACCCTAGCCCCAACCCTAACCCTAACCCTTCCCCGAAGCCTGATCCTCAGCCGTCCCCTAATCCTAAGCCGTACGCTGACACTAACCCGCGCCCTCACACGTACGCTCCCCCTAGAGCGTTGTCGTACCCTCACCTGGACCCTAAACTGTCCCCGTCCCCTAACCCTAACCCTAGCCCGAATCCTAACCCTAACCCTTCCCCGAAGCCTGACACTCACCCGTCCCCTAATCCTAACCCGTACGCTGACACTAACCCGCGCCCTCACACGTACGCTCCCCCTAGAGCGTTGTCATACCCTCACGTGGACCCTAAACCGTCCCCGTCCCCTAACCCTAACCCTAGCCCGAACCCTAACCCTAACCCTTCCCCGAAGCCTGACACTCACCCGTCCCCTAATCCTAACCCGTACGCTGACACTAACCCGCGCCCTCACACGTACGCTGCCCCTAGAGCGTTGTCGTACCCTCACCTGGACCCTAAACCGTCCCCGTCCCCTAACCCTAACCCTAGCCCGAACCCTAAACCTAATCCTTCCCCGAAGTCTGACCCTCACCCGTCCCTTAATCCTAACCCGTACGCTGACACTAACCCGCGCCCTCACTCGTACGCTCCCCCTAGAGCGTTGTCGTACCCTCACCTGGACCCTAAACCGTCCCCGTCCCCTAACCCTAACCCTAGCCCGAACCCTAACCCTAACCCTTCCCCGAAGCCTGATCCTCAGCCGTCCCCTAATCCTAAGCCGTACGCTGACACTAACCCGCGCCCTCACACGTACGCTCCCCCTAGAGCGTTGTCGTACCCTCACCTGGACCCTAAACTGTCCCCGTCCCCTAACCCTAACCCTAGCCCGAATCCTAACCCTAACCCTTCCCCGAAGCCTGACCCTCACCCGTCCCCTAATCCTAACCCGTACGCTGACACTAACCCGCGCCCTCACACGTACGCTCCCCCTAGAGCGTTGTCGTACCCTCACGTGGACCCTAAACCGTCCCCGTCCCATAACCCTAACCCTAGCCCGAACCCTAACCCTAACCCTTCCCCGAAGCCTGACCCTCACCCGTCCCCTAATCCTAACCCGTACGCTGACACTAACCCGCGCCCTCACACGTACGCTCCCCCTAGAGCGTTGTCATACCCTCACCTGGACCCTAAACCGTCCCCGTCCCCTAATCCTAACCCTAGCCCGAACCCTAACCCTAAACCTTCCCCGAAGCCTGACCCTCACCCGTCCCCTAATCCTAACCCGTACGCTGACACTAACCCGCGCCCTCACACGTACGCTCCCCCTAGAGCGTTGTCGTACCCTCACCTGGACCCTAAACCGTCCCCGTCCCCTAACCCTAACCCTAGCCCGAACCCTAACCCTAACCCTTCCCCGAAGCCCGACCCTCACCCGTCCCCTAATCCTAACCTGTATGCTGACACTAACCCGCGCCCTCACACGTACGCTCCCCCAGAGCGTTGTCGTACCCTCACCTGGACCCTAAACCGTCCCCGTCCCCTAACCCTAACCCTAGCCCGAACCCTAACCCTAAACCTTCCCCGAAGCCTGACCCTCAGCCGTCCCCTAATCCTAACCCGTACGCTGACACTAACCCGCGCCCTCACACGTACGCTCCCCCTAGAGCGTTGTCGTACCCTCACCTGGACCCTAAACCGTCCCCGTCCCCTAACCCTAACCCTAGCCCGAACCCTAACCCTAACCCTTCCCCGAAGCCTGACCCTCACCCGTCCCCTAATCCTAACACGTACGCTGACACTAACCCGCGCCCTCACACGTACGCTCCCCCTAGAGCGTTGTCGTACCCTCACCTGGACCCTAAACCGTCCCCGTCCCCTAACCCTAACCCTAGCCCGAACCCTAAACCTAACACTTCCCCGAAGCCTGACCCTCACCCGTCCCCTAATCCTAACCCGTACGCTGACACTAACCCGCGCCCTCACACGTACGCTCCCCCTAGAGCGTTGTCGTACCGTCACCTGGACCCTAAACCGTCCTCGTCCCCTAACCCTAACCCTAGCCCGAACCCTAACCCTAACCCTTCCCCGAAGCCTGACCCTCACCCTTCCCCTAATCCTAACCCGTACTCTGACACTAACCCGCGCCCTCACACGTACTCTCCCCCTAGAGCGTTGTCGTACCCTCACCTGGACCCTAAACCGTCCCCGTCCCCTAACCCTAACCCTAGCCCCAACCCTAAACCTAATCCTTCCCCGAAACCTGACCCTCACCCGTCCCCTAATCCTAACCCGTACGCTGACACTAACCCGCGCCCTCACTCGTACGCTCCCCCTAGAGCATTGTCGTACCCTCACCTGGACCCTAAACCGTCCCCGTCCCCTAACCCTAACCCTAGCCCGAACCCTAACCCTAACCCTTCCCCGAAGCCTGACCCTCAGCCGTCCCCTAATCCTAACCCGTACGCTGACACTAACCCGCGCCCTCACACGTACGCTCCCCCTAGAGCGTTGCCGTACCCTCACCTGGACCCTAAACCGTCCCCGTCCCCTAACCCTAACCCTAGCCCGAACCCTAAACCTAACCCTTCCCCGAAGCCTGACCCTCTCCCGTCCCCTAATCCTAACCCGTACGCTGACACTAACCCGCGCCCTCACACATACGCTCCCCCTAGAGCGTTGTCGTACCCTCACCTGGACCCTAAACCGTCCCCGTCCCCTAACCCTAACCCTAGCCCGAACCCTAACCCTAACCCTTCCCCGAAGCCTGACCCTCACCCGTCCCCTAATCCTAACCCGTACCCTGACACTAACCCGCGCCCTCACACGTACGCTCCCCATAGAGCGTTGTCGTACCCTCACCTAGACCCTAAACCGTCCCCGTCCCTAATCCTAACCCTAGCCCGAACCCTAACCCTAACCCTTCCCCGAAGCCTAAACCTCACCCGTCCCCTAATCCTAACCCGTACGCTGACACTAACCCGCGCCCTCACACGTACGCTCCCCCTAGAGCGTTGTCGTACCCTCACCTGGACCCTAAACCGTCCCCGTCCCCTAAACCTAACCCTAGCCCGAACCCTAACCCTAACCCTTCCCCAAAGCCTGACCCTCACCCGTCCCCTAATCCTAACCCGTACGCTGACACTAACCCGCGCCCACACACGTACGCTCCCCCTAGAGCGTTGTCGTACCCTCACCTGGACCCTAAACCGTCCCCGTCCCCTAACCCTAACCCTAGCCCGAACCCTAAACCTAACCCTTCCCCGAAGCCTGACCCTCAGCCGTCCCCTAATCCTAACCCGTACGCTGACACTAACCCGCGCCCTCACACGTACGCTCCCCCTAGAGCGTTGTCGTACCCTCACCTAGACCCTAAACCGTCCCCGTCCCTAACCCTAACCCTAGCCCGAACCCTAACCCTAACCCTTCCCCGAAGCCTGACCCTCACCTGTCCCCTAATCCTAACCCGTACGCTGACACTAACCCGCGCCCTCACACGTACGCTCCCCCTAGAGCGTTGTCGTACCCTCACCTGGACCCTAAACCGTCCCCGTCCCCTAACCCTAACCCTAGCCCGAACCCTAACCCTAACCCTTCCCCGAAGCCTGACCCTCACCCGTCCCCTAATCCTAACCCGTACGCTGACACTAACCCGCGCCCTCACACGTACGCTCCCCCTAGAGCGTTGTCGTACCCTCACCTGGACCCTAAACCGTCCCCGTCCCCTAACCCTAACCCTAGCCCGAACCCTAACCCTAACCCTTCCCCGAAGCCTGACCCTCACCCATCCCCTAATCCTAACCCGTACGCTGACACTAACCCGCGCCCTCACACGTACGCTCCCCCTAGAGCGTTGCCGTACCCTCACCTGGACCCTAAACCGTCCCCGTCCCCTAACCCTAACCCTAGCCCGAACCCTAAACCTAACCCTTCCCCAAAGCCTGACCCTCACCCGTCCCCTAATCCTAACCCGTACGCTGACACTAACCCGCGCCCTCACACGTACGCTCCCCCTAGAGCGTTGTCGTACCCTCACCTGGACCCTAAACCGTCCCCGTCCCCTAACCCTAACCCTAGCCCGAACCCTAACCCTAACCCTTCCCCGAAGCCTGACCCTCACCCGTCCCCTAATCCTAACCCGTACGCTGACACTAACCCGCGCCCTCACACGTACGCTCCCCCTAGAGCGTTGTCGTACCCTCACCTGGACCCTAAACCGTCCCCGTCCCCTAACCCTAACCCTAGCCCGAACCCTAACCCTAACCCTTCCCCGAAGCCTGACCCTCACCCGTCCCCTAATCCTAACCCGTACGCTGACACTAACCCGCGCCCTCACACGTACGCTCCCCCTAGAGCGTTGTCGTACCCTCACCTGGACCCTAAACCGTCCCCGTCCCCTAACCCTAACCCTAGCCCGAACCCTAAACCTAATCCTTCCCCGAAGCCTGACCCTCACCCGTCCCCTAATCCTAACCCGTACGCTGACACTAACCCGCGCCCTCACACGTACGCTCCCCCTAGAGCGTTGTCGTACCCTCACGTGGACCCTAAACCGTCCCCGTCCCATAACCCTAACCCTAGCCCGAACCCTAACCCTAACCCTTCCCCGAAGCCTGACCCTCACCCGTCCCCTAATCCTAACCCGTACGCTGACACTAACCCGCGCCCTCACACGTACGCTCCCCCTAGAGCGTTGTCGTACCCTCACCTGGACCCTAAACCGTCCCCGTCCCCTAACCCTAACCCTAGCCCGAACCCTAACCCTAACCCTTCCCCGAAGCCCGACCCTCACCCGTCCCCTAATCCTAACCTGTATGCTGACACTAACCCGCGCCCTCACACGTACGCTCCCCCAGAGCGTTGTCGTACCCTCACCTGGACCCTAAACCGTCCCCGTCCCCTAACCCTAACCCTAGCCCGAACCCTAACCCTAACCCTTCCCCGAAGCCTGACCCTCAGCCGTCCCCTAATCCTAACCCGTACGCTGACACTAACCCGCGCCCTCACACGTACGCTCCCCCTAGAGCGTTGTCGTACCCTCACCTGGACCCTAAACCGTCCCCGTCCCCTAACCCTAACCCTAGCCCGAACCCTAACCCTAACCCTTCCCCGAAGCCTGACCCTCACCCGTCCCCTAATCCTAACACGTACGCTGACACTAACCCGCGCCCTCACACGTACGCTCCCCCTAGAGCGTTGTCGTACCCTCACCTGGACCCTAAACCGTCCCCGTCCCCTAACCCTAACCCTAGCCCGAACCCTAAACCTAACACTTCCCCGAAGCCTGACCCTCACCCGTCCCCTAATCCTAACCCGTACGCTGACACTAACCCGCGCCCTCACACGTACGCTCCCCCTAGAGCGTTGTCGTACCGTCACCTGGACCCTAAACCGTCCTCGTCCCCTAACCCTAACCCTAGCCCGAACCCTAACCCTAACCCTTCCCCGAAGCCTGACCCTCACCCGTCCCCTAATCCTAACCCGTACTCTGACACTAACCCGCGCCCTCACACGTACTCTCCCCCTAGAGCGTTGTCGTACCCTCACCTGGACCCTAAACCGTCCCCGTCCCCTAACCCTAACCCTAGCCCCAACCCTAAACCTAATCCTTCCCCGAAACCTGACCCTCACCCGTCCCCTAATCCTAACCCGTACGCTGACACTAACCCGCGCCCTCACTCGTACGCTCCCCCTAGAGCGTTGTCGTACCCTCACCTGGACCCTAAACCGTCCCCGTCCCCTAACCCTAACCCTAGCCCGAACCTTAACCCTAACCCTTCCCCGAAGCCTGACCCTCAGCCGTCCCCTAATCCTAACCCGTACGCTGACACTAACCCGCGCCCTCACACGTACGCTCCCCCTAGAGCGTTTTCGTACCCTCACCTGGACCCTAAACCGTCCCCGTCCCCTAACCCTAGTCCGAATCCTAACCCTAACCCTTCCCCGAAGCCTGACCCTCACCCGTCCCCTAATCCTAACCCGTACGCTGACACTAACCCGCGCCCTCACACGTAGGCTCCCCCTAGTGCGTTGTCGTACCCTCACCTGGACCCTAAACCGTCCCCGTCCCCTAACCCTAACCCTAGCCCGAACCCTAACCCTAACCCTTTCCCGAAGCCTGACCCTCACCCGTCCCCTAATCCTAACCCGTACGCTGACACTAACCCACGCCCTCACACGTACGCTCCCCCTAGAGCGTTGTCGTACCCTCACCTGGACCCTAAACCGTCCCCGTCCCCTAACCCTAACCCTAGCCCGAACCCTAACCTTAACCCTTCCCCGAAGCCTGACCCTCACCCGTCCCCTAATCCTAACCCGTACGCTGACACTAACCCGCGCCCTCACACGTACGCTCCCCCTAGAGCGTTGTCGTACCCTCACCTGGACCCTAAACCGTCCCCGTCCGCTAACCCTAACCCTAGCCCGAACCCTAACCCTAACCCTTCCCCGAAGACTGACCCTCACCCGTCCCCTAATCCTAACCCGTACGCTGACACTAACCCGCGCCCTCACACGTACGCTCCCCCTAGAGCGTTGTCGTACCCTCACCTGGACCCTAAACCGTCCCCGTCCCCTAACCCTAACCCTAGCCCGAACCCTAACCCTAACCCTTCCCCGAAGCCTGACCCTCACCCGTCCCCTAATCCTAACCCGTACGCTGACACTAACCCGCGCCCTCACACGTACGCTCCCCCTAGAGCGTTGTCGTACCCTCACCTGGACCCTAAACCGTCCCCGTCCCCTAACCCTAACCCTAGCTCGAACCCTAACCCTAAACCTTCCCCGAAGCCTGACCCTCACCCGTCCCCTAATCCTAACCCGTACGCTGACACTAACCCGCGCCCTCACACGTACGCTCCCCCTAGAGAGTTGTCGTACGCTCACCTGGACCCTAAACCGTCCCCGTCCCCTAACCCTAACCCTAGCCCGAACCCTAACCCTAACCCTTCCCCGAAGCCTGACCCTCACCCGTCCCCTAATCCTAACCCGTACGCTGACACTAACCAACGCCCTCACACGTACCCTCCCCCTAGAGCGTTGTCGTACCCTCACCTGGACCCTAAACCGTCCCCGTCCCCTAACCCTAACCCTAGCCCGAACCCTAACCCTAACCCTTCCCCGAAGCCTGACCCTCAGCCGTCCCCTAATCCTAACCCGTACGCTGACACTAACCCGCGCCCTCACACGTACGCTCACCCTAGAGCGTTGTCGTACCCTCACCTGGACCCTAAACCGTCCCCGTCCCCTAACCCTAACCCCAGCCCGAACCCTAACCCTAACACTTCCCCGAAGCCTGACCCTAACCCGTCCCCTAATCCTAACCCGTACGCTGACACTAACCCGCGCCCTCACACGTACGCTCCCCCTAGAGCGTTGTCGTTGCCTCACCTGGACCCTAAACCGTCCCCGTCCCCTAACCCTAACCCTAGCTCGAACCCTAACCCTAACCCTTCCCCGAAGCCTGACCCTCACCCGTCCCCTAATCCTAACCCGTACGCTGACACTAACCCGCGCCCTCACACGTACGCTCCCCCTAGAGAGTTGTCGTACGCTCACCTGGACCCTAAACCGTCCCCGTCCCCTAACCCTAACCCTAGCCCGAACCCTAACCCTAACCCTTCCCCGAAGCCTGACCCTCACCCGTCCCCTAATCCTAACCCGTACGCTGACACTAACCAACGCCCTCACACGTACCCTCCCCCTAGAGCATTGTCGTACCCTCACCTGGACCCTAAACCGTCCCCGTCCCCTAACCCTAACCCTAGCCCGAACCCTAACCCTAACCCTTCCCCGAAGCCTGACCCTCAGCCGTCCCCTAATCCTAACCCGTACGCTGACACTAACCCGCGCCCTCACACGTACGCTCCCCCTAGAGCGTTGTCGTACCCTCACCTGGACCCTAAACCGTCCCCGTCCCCTAACCCTAACCCTAGCCCGAACCCTAACCCTAACCCTTCCCCGAAGCCTGACCCTCACCCGTCCCCTAATCCTAACCCGTACGCTGACACTAACCCGCGCCCTCACACGTACGCTCACCCTAGAGCGTTGTCGTACCCTCACCTGGACCCTAAACCGTCCCCGTCCCCTAACCCTAACCCCAGCCCGAACCCTAACCCTAACACTTCCCCGAAGCCTGACCCTCACCCGTCCCCTAATCCTAACCCGTACGCTGACACTAACCCGCGCCCTCACACGTACGCTCCCCCTAGAGCGTTGTCGTTGCCTCACCTGGACCCTAAACCGTCCCCATCCCCTAACCCTAACCCTAGCCCGAACCCTAACCCTAACCCTTCCCCGAAGCCTGACCCTCACCCGTCCCCTAATCCTAACCCGTACGCTGACACTAACCCGCGCCCTCACACGTACGCTCCCCCTAGAGCGTTGCCGTACCCTCACCTGGACCCTAAACCGTCCCCGTCCCCTAACCCTAACCCTAGCCCGAACCCTAAACCTAACCCTTCCCCGAAGCCTGACCCTCACCCGTCCCCTAATCCTAACCCGTACGCTGACACTAACCCGCGCCCTCACACGTACGCTCCCCCTAGAGCGTTGTCGTACCCTCACCTGGACCCTAAACCGTCCCCGTCCCATAACCCTAACCCTAGCCCGAACCCTAACCCTAACCCTTCCCCGAAGCCTGACCCTCACCCGTCCCCTAATCCTAACCCTTACGCTGACACTAACCCGCGCCCTCACACGTACGCTCCCCCTAGAGCGTTGTCGTACCCTCACCTGGACCCTAAACCATCCCCGTCTCCTAAACCTAACCCTAGCCCGAACCCTAAACCTAATCCTTCCCCGAAGCCTGACCCTCACCCGTCCCATAATCCTAACCCGTACGCTGAAACTAACCCGCGTCCTCACTCGTACCCTCCCCCTAGAGCGTTGTCGTACACTCACCTGGACCCTAAACCGTCCCCGTCCCCTAACCCTAACCCTAGCCCGAACCCTAACCCTAACCCTTCCCCGAACCCTGACCCTCAGCCGTCCCCTAATCCTAACCCGTACGCTGACACTAACCCGCGCCCTCACACGTACGCTCCCCCTAGAGCGTTGTCGTACCCTCACCTGGACCCTAAACCGTCCCCGTCCCCTAACCCTAGTCCGAATCCTAACCCTAACCCTTCCCCAAAGCCTGACCCTCACCCGTCCCCTAATCCTAACCCGTACGCTGACACTAACCCGCACCCTCACACGTACGCTCCCCCTAGTGCGTTGTCGTACCCTCACCTGGACCCTAAACCGTCGCCGTCCCCTAACCCTAACCCTAGCCCGAACCCTAACCCTAACCCTTCCCCGAAGCCTGACACTCACCCGTCCCCTAATCCTAACCCGTACGCTGACACTAACCAACGCCCTCACACGTACCCTCCCCCTAGAGCGTTGTCGTACCCTCACCTGGACCCTAAACCGTCCCCGTCCCCTAACCCTAACCCTAGCCCGAAACCTAACCCTAACCCTTCCCCGAAGCCTGACCCTCAGCCGTCCCCTAATCCTAACCCGTACGCTGACACTAACCCGCGCCCTCACACGTACGCTCCCCCTAGAGCGTTGTCGTACCCTCACCTGGACCATAAACCGTCCCCGTCCCCTAAACCTAACCCTAGCCCGAACCCTAACCCTAAACCTTCCCCGAAGCCTGACCCTCAGCCGTCCCCTAATCCTAAGCCGTACGCTGACACTAACCCGCGCCCTCACACGTACGCTCCCCCTAGAGCGTTGTCGTACCCTCACCTGGACACTAAACTGTCCCCGTCCCCTAACCCTAACCCTAGCCCGAATCCTAACCCTAACCCTTCCCCGAAGCCTGACCCTCACCCGTCCCCTAATCCTAACCCGTACGCTGACACTAACCCGCGCTTTCACACGTACGCTCCCCCTAGTGCGTTGTCGTACCCTCACCTGGACCCTAAACCGTCCCCGTCCCCTAACCCTAACCCTAGCCCGAACCATAACCCTAACCCTTCCCCGAAGCCTGACACTCACCCGTCCCCTAATCCTAACCCGTACGCTGACACTAACCCGCGCCCTCACACGTACGCTCCCCCTAGAGCGTTGTCGTACCCTCACGTGGACCCTAAACCGTCCCCGTCCTATAACCCTAACCCTAGCCCGAACCCTAACCCTAACCCTTCCCCGAAGCCTGACCCTCACCCGTCCCCTAATCCTAACCCGTACGCTGACACTAACCCGCGCCCTCACACGTACCCTCCCCCTAGAGCGTTGTCATACCCTCACCTGGACCCTAAACCGTCCCCGTCCCCTAATCCTAACCCTAGCCCGAACCCTAACCCTAAACCTTCCCCGAAGCCTGACCCTCACCCGTCCCCTAATCCTAACCCGTACGCTGACACTAACCCGCGCCCTCACACGTACGCTCCCCCTAGAGCGTTGTCGTACCCTCACCTGGACCCTAAACCGTCCCCGTCCGCTAACCCTAACCCTAGCCCGAACCCTAACCCTAACACTTCCCCGAAGCCTGACCCTCACCCGTCCCCTAATCCTAAACCGTACGCTGACACTAACCCGCGCCCTCACACGTACGCTCCCCCTAGAGCGTTGTCGTACCCTCACCTGGACCCTAAACCGTCCCCGTCCCCTAACCCTAACCCTAGCTCGAACCCTAAACCTAACCTTTCCCCGAAGCCTGACCCTCAGCCGTCCCCTAATCCTAACCCGTACGCTGACACTAACCCGCGCCCTCACATATACGCTCCCCCGAGAGAGTTGTCGTACCCTCACCTGGACCCTAAACCGTCCCCGTCCCCTAACCCTAGCCCGAATCCTAACCCTAACCCTTCCCCGAAGCCTGACCCTCACCCGTCCCCTAATCCTAACCCGTGCGCTGACACTAACCCGCGCCCTCACACGTACGCTCCCCCTAGTGCGTTGTCGTACCCTCACCTGGACCCTAAACCGTCCCCGTCCCCTAACCCTAACCCTAGCCCGAACCCTAACCCTAACCCTTCCCCGAAGCCTGACCCTCTCCCGTCCCCTAATCCTAACCCGTACGCTGCCACTAACCCGCACCCTCACACGTACGCTCCCCTTAGAGCGTTGTCGTACCCTAACCTAGACCCTAAACCGTCCCCGTCCCTAACCCTAACCCTAGCCCGAACCCTAACCCTAACACTTCCCCGAAGCCTGACCCTCACCCGTCCCCTAATCCTAACCCGTACGCTGACACTAACCTGCGCCCTCACACGTACGCTCCCCCTAGAGCGTTCTCGTACCCTCACCTGGACCCTATACCGTCCCCGTCCCATAACCCTAACCCTAGCCCGAACCCTAAACCTAACACTTCCCCGAAGCCTGACCCTCACCCGTCCCCTAATCCTAACCCGTACGCTGACACTAACCCGCGCCCTCACACGTACGCTCCCCCTAGAGCGTTGTCGTACCCTCACCTGGACCCTAAACCGTCCCCGTCCCCTAACCTTAACCCTAGCCCGAACCCTAACCCTAACCCTTCCCCGAAGCCTGACCCTCACCCGTCCCCTAATCCTAACCCGTACGCTGACACTAACCCGCGCCCTCACACGTACGCTCCCCCTAGAGCGTTGTCGTACCCTCACTTGGACCCTAAACCGTCCCCATCCCCTAACCCTAACCCTAGCCCGAACCCTAACCCTAACCCTTCCCCGAAGCCTGACCCTCACCCGTCCCCTAATCCTAACCCGTACGCTGACACTAACCCGCGCCCTCACACGTACGCTCCCCCTAGAGCGTTGTCGTACCCTCACCTGGACCCTAAACCGTCCCCGTCCCCTAACCCTAACCCTAGCCCGAACCCTAACCCTAACCCTTCGCCGAAGCCTGACCCTCACCTGTCCCCTAATCCTAACCCGTACGCTGACACTAACCCGCGCCCTCACACGTACGCTCCCCCTAGACCGTTGTCGTACCCTCACCTGGACCCTAAACCGTCCCCGTCCCCTAACCCTAGCCCGAACCCTAAACCTAACCCTTTCCCGAAGCCTGACCCTCACCCGTCCCCTAATCCTAACCCGTACGCTGACACTAACCCGCGCCCTCACACGTACGCTCCCCCTAGAGTGTTGTCGTACCCTCACCTGTACCCTAAACCGTCCCCGTCCCCTAACCCTAACCCTAGCCCGAAACCTAACCCTAAAACTTCCCCGAAGCCTGACCCTCACCCGTCCCCTAATCCTAACCCGTACGCTGACACTAACCCGCGCCCTCACACGTACGCTCCCCCTAGAGCGTTGTCGTACCCTCACCTGGACCCTAAACCGTCCCCGTCCCCTAACCCTAACCCTAGCCCGAACCCTAACCCTAACCCTTCCCCGAAGCCTGACCCTCACACGTCCCCTAATCCTAACCCGTACGCTGACACTAACCCGCGCCCTCACACGTACGCTCCCCCTAGAGCGTTGTCGTACCCTCACCTGGACCCTAAACCGTCCCCGTCCCCTAACCCTAACCCTAGCCCGAACCCTAACCCTAACCCTTCCCCGAAGCCTGACCCTCACCCGTCCACTAATCCTAACCCGTACGCTGACACTAACACGCACCCTCACACGTACGCTCCCCTAGAGCGTTATCGTACCCTAACCTAGACCCTAAACAGTCCCCGTCCCTAACCCTAACCCTAGCCCGAACCCTAACCCTAACCCTTCCCCGAAGCCTGACCCTCACCCGTCCCCTAATCCTAACCCGTACGCTGACACTAACCCGCGCCCTCACACGTACGCTCCCCCTAGAGCGTTGTCGTACCCTCACCTGGACCCTAAACCGTCCCCGTCCCCTAACCCTAACCCTAGCCCGAACCCTAACCCTAACCCTTCCCCGAAGCCTGACCCTCTCCCGTCCCCTAATCCTAACCCGTACGCTGACACTCACCCGCGCCCTCACACGTACGCTCCCCCTAGAGCGTTGTCGTACCCTCACCTGGACCCTAAACCGTCCCCGTCCCCTAACCCTAACCCTAGCCCGAACCCTAACCCTAACCCTTCCCCGAAGCCTGACCCTCACCCGTCCCCTACTCCTAACCCGTACGCTGACACTAACCCGCACCCTCACACGTACGCTCCCCCTAGAGCGTTGTCGTACCCTAACCTAGACCCTAAACCGTCCCCGTCCCTAACCCTAACCCTAGCCCGAACCCTAACCCTAACCCTTCCCCGAAGCCTGACCCTCACCCGTCCCCTAATCCTAACCCGTACGCTGACACTAACCCGCGCCCTCACACGTACGCTCCTCCTAGAGCGTTGTCGTACCCTCACCTGGACCCTAAACCGTCCCCGTCCCCTAACCCTAACCCTAGACCGAACCCTAACCCTAACCCTTCCCCGAAGCCTGACCCTCAGCCGTCCCCTAATCCTAACCCGTACGCTGACACTAACCCGCGCCCTCACATGTACGCTCCCCCTAGAGCGTTGTCGTACCCTCACCTGGACCCTAAACCGTCCCCGTCCCCTAACCCTAGCCCGAACCCTAAACCTAACCCTTCCCCGAAGCCTGACCCTCACCCGTCCCATAATCCTAACCCGTACGCTGACACTAACCCGCGCCCTCACACGTACGCTCCCCCTAGAGCGTTGTCGTACCCTCACCTGGACCCTAAACCGTCCCCGTCCCCTAACCCTAACCCTAGCCCGAACCCTAACCCTAACCCTTCCCCGAAGCCTGACCCTCACCCGTCCACTAATCCTAACCCGTACGCTGACACTAACACGCACCCTCACACGTACGCTCCCCTAGAGCGTTATCGTACCCTAACCTAGACCCTAAACAGTCCCCGTCCCTAACCCTAACCCTAGCCCGAACCCTAACCCTAACCCTTCCCCGAAGCCTGACCCTCACCCGTCCCCTAATCCTAACCCGTACGCTGACACTAACCCGCGCCCTCACACGTACGCTCCCCCTAGAGCGTTGTCGTACCCTCACCTGGACCCTAAACCGTCCCCGTCCCCTAACCCTAACCCTAGCCCGAACCCTAACCCTAACCCTTCCCCGAAGCCTGACCCTCTCCCGTCCCCTAATCCTAACCCGTACGCTGACACTCACCCGCGCCCTCACACGTACGCTCCCCCTAGAGCGTTGTCGTACCCTCACCTGGACCCTAAACCGTCCCCGTCCCCTAACCCTAACCCTAGCCCGAACCCTAACCCTAACCCTTCCCCGAAGCCTGACCCTCACCCGTCCCCTACTCCTAACCCGTACGCTGACACTAACCCGCACCCTCACACGTACGCTCCCCCTAGAGCGTTGTCGTACCCTAACCTAGACCCTAAACCGTCCCCGTCCCTAACCCTAACCCTAGCCCGAACCCTAACCCTAACCCTTCCCCGAAGCCTGACCCTCACCCGTCCCCTAATCCTAACCCGTACGCTGACACTAACCCGCGCCCTCACACGTACGCTCCTCCTAGAGCGTTGTCGTACCCTCACCTGGACCCTAAACCGTCCCCGTCCCCTAACCCTAACCCTAGACCGAACCCTAACCCTAACCCTTCCCCGAAGCCTGACCCTCAGCCGTCCCCTAATCCTAACCCGTACGCTGACACTAACCCGCGCCCTCACATGTACGCTCCCCCTAGAGCGTTGTCGTACCCTCACCTGGACCCTAAACCGTCCCCGTCCCCTAACCCTAGCCCGAACCCTAAACCTAACCCTTCCCCGAAGCCTGACCCTCACCCGTCCCATAATCCTAACCCGTACGCTGACACTAACCCGCGCCCTCACACGTACGCTCCCCCTAGAGTGTTGTCGTACCCTCACCTGTACCCTAAACCGTCCCCGTCCCCTAACCCTAACCCTAGCCCGAAACCTAACCCTAAAACTTCCCCGAAGCCTGACCCTCACCCGTCCCCTAATCCTAACCCGTACGCTGACACTAACCCGTGCCCTCACACGTACGCTCCCCCTAGAGCGTTGTCGTACCCTCACCTGGACCCTAAACCGTCCCCGTCCCCTAACCCAAACCCTAGCCCGAACCCTAACCCTAACCCTTCCCCGAAGCCTGACCCTCACCCGTCCCCTAATCCTAACCCGTACGCTGACACTAACCCGTGCCCTCACACGTACGCTCCCCCTAGAGCGTTGTCGTACCCTCACCTGGACCCTAAACCGTCCCCATCCCCTAACCCTAACCCTAGCCCGAACCCTAACCCTAACCCTTCCCCGAAGCCTGACCCTCACCCGTCCCCTAATCCTAACCCGTACGCTGACACTAACACGCACCCTCACACGTACGCTCCCCTAGAGCGTTATCGTACCCTAACCTAGACCCTAAACAGTCCCCGTCCCTAACCCTAACCCTAGCCCGAACCCTAACCCTAACCCTTCCCCGAAGCCTGACCCTCAGCCGTCCCCTAATCCTAACCCGTACGCTGACACTAACCCGCGCCCTCACACGTACGCTCCCCCTAGAGCGTTGTCGTACCCTCACCTGGACCCTAAACCGTCCCCGTCCCCTAACCCTAACCCTAGCCCGAACCCTAACCCTAACCCTTCCCCGAAGCCTGACCCTCTCCCGTCCCCTAATCCTAACCCGTACGCTGACACTCACCCCCGCCCTCACACGTACGCTCCCCCTAGAGCGTTGTCGTACCCTCACCTGGACCCTAAACCGTCCCCGTCCCCTAACCCTAACCCTAGCCCGAACCCTAACCCTAACCCTTCCCCGAAGCCTGACCCTCACCCGTCCCCTACTCCTAACCCGTACGCTGACACTAACCCGCACCCTCACACGTACGCTCCCCCTAGAGCGTTGTCGTACCCTAACCTAGACCCTAAACCGTCCCCGTCCCTAACCCTAACCCTAGCCCGAACCCTAACCCTAACACTTCCCCGAAGCCTGACCCTCACCCGTCCCCTAATCCTAACCCGTACGCTGACACTAACCCGCGCCCTCACACGTACGCTCCTCCTAGAGCGTTGTCGTACCCTCACCTGGACCCTAAACCGTCCCCGTCCCCTAACCCTAACCCTAGACCGAACCCTAACCCTAACCCTTCCCCGAAGCCTGACCCTCAGCCGTCCCCTAATCCTAACCCGTACGCTGACACTAACCCGCGCCCTCACATGTACGCTCCCCCTAGAGCGTTGTCGTACCCTCACCTGGACCCTAAACCGTCCCCGTCCCCTAACCCTAACCCTAGCCCGAACCCTAACCCTAACCCTTCCCCGAAGCCTGACCCTCACCCGTCCCCTAATCCTAACCCGTACGCTGACACTAACCCGCACCCTCACACGTACGCTCCCCCTAGAGCGTTGTCGTACCCTAACCTAGACCCTAAACCGTCCCCGTCCCTAACCCTAACCCTAGCCCGAACCCTAACCCTAACACTTCCCCGAAGCCTGACCCTCACCCGTCCCCTAATCCTAACCCGTACGCTGACACTAACCCGCGCCCTCACACGTACGCTCCCCCTAGAGCGTTGTCGTACCCTCACCTGGACCCTAAACCGTCCCCGTCCCCTAACCCTAACCCTAGCCCGAACCCTAACCCTAACCCTTCCCCGAAGCCTGACCCTCAGCCGTCCCCTAATCCTAACCCGTACGCTGACACTAACCCCCGCCCTCACACGTACGCTCACCCTAGAGCGTTGTCGTACCCTCACCTGGACCCTAAACCGTCCCCGTCCCCTAACCCTAACCCTAGCCCGAACCCTAACCCTAACCCTTCCCCGAAGCCAGACCCTCACCCGTCCCCTAATACTAACCCGTACGCTGACACTAACCCACGCCCTCACACGTACGCTCCCCATAGAGCGTTGTCGTACCCTCACCTGGACCCTAAACCGTCCCCGTCCCCTAACCCTAACCCTAGCCCGAACCCTAACCCTAACCCTTCCCCGAAGCCTGACCCTCACCCGTCCACTAATCCTAACCCGTACGCTGACACTAACCCGCGCCCTCACACGTACGCTCCCCCTAGAGCGTTGTCGTACCCTCACTTGGACCCTAAACCGTCCCCATCCCCTAACCCTAACCCTAGCCCGAACCCTAACCCTAACCCTTCCCCGAAGCCTGACCCTCACCCGTCCCCTAATCCTAACCCGTACGCTGACACTAACCCGCGCCCTCACACGTACGCTCCCCCTAGAGCGTTGTCGTACCCTCACCTGGACCCTAAACCGTCCCCGTCCCCTAACCCTAACCCTAGCCCGAACCCTAACCCTAACCCTTCGCCGAAGCCTGACCCTCACCTGTCCCCTAATCCTAACCCGTACGCTGACACTAACCCGCGCCCTCACACGTACGCTCCCCCTAGACCGTTGTCGTACCCTCACCTGGACCCTAAACCGTCCCCGTCCCCTAACCCTAGCCCGAACCCTAAACCTAACCCTTTCCCGAAGCCTGACCCTCACCCGTCCCCTAATCCTAACCCGTACGCTGACACTAACCCGCGCCCTCACACGTACGCTCCCCCTAGAGTGTTGTCGTACCCTCACCTGTACCCTAAACCGTCCCCGTCCCCTAACCCTAACCCTAGCCCGAAACCTAACCCTAAAACTTCCCCGAAGCCTGACCCTCACCCGTCCCCTAATCCTAACCCGTACGCTGACACTAACCCGCGCCCTCACACGTACGCTCCCCCTAGAGCGTTGTCGTACCCTCACCTGGACCCTAAACCGTCCCCGTCCCCTAACCCTAACCCTAGCCCGAACCCTAACCCTAACCCTTCCCCGAAGCCTGACCCTCACACGTCCCCTAATCCTAACCCGTACGCTGACACTAACCCGCGCCCTCACACGTACGCTCCCCCTAGAGCGTTGTCGTACCCTCACCTGGACCCTAAACCGTCCCCGTCCCCTAACCCTAACCCTAGCCCGAACCCTAACCCTAACCCTTCCCCGAAGCCTGACCCTCACCCGTCCACTAATCCTAACCCGTACGCTGACACTAACACGCACCCTCACACGTACGCTCCCCTAGAGCGTTATCGTACCCTAACCTAGACCCTAAACAGTCCCCGTCCCTAACCCTAACCCTAGCCCGAACCCTAACCCTAACCCTTCCCCGAAGCCTGACCCTCACCCGTCCCCTAATCCTAACCCGTACGCTGACACTAACCCGCGCCCTCACACGTACGCTCCCCCTAGAGCGTTGTCGTACCCTCACCTGGACCCTAAACCGTCCCCGTCCCCTAACCCTAACCCTAGCCCGAACCCTAACCCTAACCCTTCCCCGAAGCCTGACCCTCTCCCGTCCCCTAATCCTAACCCGTACGCTGACACTCACCCGCGCCCTCACACGTACGCTCCCCCTAGAGCGTTGTCGTACCCTCACCTGGACCCTAAACCGTCCCCGTCCCCTAACCCTAACCCTAGCCCGAACCCTAACCCTAACCCTTCCCCGAAGCCTGACCCTCACCCGTCCCCTACTCCTAACCCGTACGCTGACACTAACCCGCACCCTCACACGTACGCTCCCCCTAGAGCGTTGTCGTACCCTAACCTAGACCCTAAACCGTCCCCGTCCCTAACCCTAACCCTAGCCCGAACCCTAACCCTAACCCTTCCCCGAAGCCTGACCCTCACCCGTCCCCTAATCCTAACCCGTACGCTGACACTAACCCGCGCCCTCACACGTACGCTCCTCCTAGAGCGTTGTCGTACCCTCACCTGGACCCTAAACCGTCCCCGTCCCCTAACCCTAACCCTAGACCGAACCCTAACCCTAACCCTTCCCCGAAGCCTGACCCTCAGCCGTCCCCTAATCCTAACCCGTACGCTGACACTAACCCGCGCCCTCACATGTACGCTCCCCCTAGAGCGTTGTCGTACCCTCACCTGGACCCTAAACCGTCCCCGTCCCCTAACCCTAGCCCGAACCCTAAACCTAACCCTTCCCCGAAGCCTGACCCTCACCCGTCCCATAATCCTAACCCGTACGCTGACACTAACCCGCGCCCTCACACGTACGCTCCCCCTAGAGTGTTGTCGTACCCTCACCTGTACCCTAAACCGTCCCCGTCCCCTAACCCTAACCCTAGCCCGAAACCTAACCCTAAAACTTCCCCGAAGCCTGACCCTCACCCGTCCCCTAATCCTAACCCGTACGCTGACACTAACCCGTGCCCTCACACGTACGCTCCCCCTAGAGCGTTGTCGTACCCTCACCTGGACCCTAAACCGTCCCCGTCCCCTAACCCAAACCCTAGCCCGAACCCTAACCCTAACCCTTCCCCGAAGCCTGACCCTCACCCGTCCCCTAATCCTAACCCGTACGCTGACACTAACCCGTGCCCTCACACGTACGCTCCCCCTAGAGCGTTGTCGTACCCTCACCTGGACCCTAAACCGTCCCCATCCCCTAACCCTAACCCTAGCCCGAACCCTAACCCTAACCCTTCCCCGAAGCCTGACCCTCACCCGTCCCCTAATCCTAACCCGTACGCTGACACTAACACGCACCCTCACACGTACGCTCCCCTAGATCGTTATCGTACCCTAACCTAGACCCTAAACAGTCCCCGTCCCTAACCCTAACCCTAGCCCGAACCCTAACCCTAACCCTTCCCCGAAGCCTGACCCTCAGCCGTCCCCTAATCCTAACCCGTACGCTGACACTAACCCGCGCCCTCACACGTACGCTCCCCCTAGAGCGTTGTCGTACCCTCACCTGGACCCTAAACCGTCCCCGTCCCCTAACCCTAACCCTAGCCCGAACCCTAACCCTAACCCTTCCCCGAAGCCTGACCCTCTCCCGTCCCCTAATCCTAACCCGTACGCTGACACTCACCCGCGCCCTCACACGTACGCTCCCCCTAGAGCGTTGTCGTACCCTCACCTGGACCCTAAACCGTCCCCGTCCCCTAACCCTAACCCTAGCCCGAACCCTAACCCTAACCCTTCCCCGAAGCCTGACCCTCACCCGTCCCCTACTCCTAACCCGTACGCTGACACTAACCCGCACCCTCACACGTACGCTCCCCCTAGAGCGTTGTCGTACCCTAACCTAGACCCTAAACCGTCCCCGTCCCTAACCCTAACCCTAGCCCGAACCCTAACCCTAACCCTTCCCCGAAGCCTGACCCTCACCCGTCCCCTAATCCTAACCCGTACGCTGACACTAACCCGCGCCCTCACACGTACGCTCCTCCTAGAGCGTTGTCGTACCCTCACCTGGACCCTAAACCGTCCCCGTCCCCTAACCCTAACCCTAGACCGAACCCTAACCCTAACCCTTCCCCGAAGCCTGACCCTCAGCCGTCCCCTAATCCTAACCCGTACGCTGACACTAACCCGCGCCCTCACATGTACGCTCCCCCTAGAGCGTTGTCGTACCCTCACCTGGACCCTAAACCGTCCCCGTCCCCTAACCCTAACCCTAGCCCGAACCCTAACCCTAACCCTTCCCCGAAGCCTGACCCTCACCCGTCCCCTAATCCTAACCCGTACGCTGACACTAACCCGCACCCTCACACGTACGCTCCCTCTAGAGCGTTGTCGTACCCTAACCTAGACCCTAAACCGTCCCCGTCCCTAACCCTAACCCTAGCCCGAACCCTAACCCTAACCCTTCCCCGAAGCCAGACCCTCACCCGTCCCCTAATACTAACCCGTAAGCTGACACTAACCCACGCCCTCACACGTACGCTCCCCATAGAGCGTTGTCGTACCCTCACCTGGACCCTAAACCGTCCCCGTCCCCTAACCCTAACCCTAGCCCGAACCCTAACCCTAACCCTTCCCCGAAGCCTGACCCTCACCCGTCCACTAATCCTAACCCGTACGCTGACACTAACCCACGCCCTCACACGTACGCTCCCCCTAGAGCGTTGTCGTACCCTCACCTGGACGCTAAACTGTCGCCGTCCCCTAACCCTAACCCTAGCCCAAATCCTAACCCTAACCCTTCCGCGAAGCCTGACCCTCACCCGTCCCCTAATCCTAACCCGTACGCTGACACTAACCCGCGCCCTCACACGTACGCTCCCCATAGTGCGTTGTCGTACCCTCACCTGGACCCTAAGCCGTCCCCGTCCCCTAACCCTAATCCTAGCCCGAACCCTAACCCTAACCCTTCCCCGAAGCCTGACCCTCAGCCGTCCCCTAATCCTAACCCGTACGCTGACACTAACCCGCGCCCTCACACGTACGCTCCCCCTAGAGCGTTGTCGTACCCTCACCTGGACCCTAAACCGTCCCCGTCCCCTAACCCTAACCCTAGCCCGAACCCTAACCCTAACCCTTCCCCGAAGCCTGACCCTCACCCGTCCCCTAATCCTAACCCGTACGCTGACACTAACCCGCGCCCTCACACGTACGCTCACCCTAGAGCGTTGTCGTACCCTCACCTGGACCCTAAACCGTCCCCGTCCCCTAACCCTAACCCCAGCCCGAACCCTAACCCTAACACTTCCCCGAAGCCTGACCCTCACCCGTCCCCTAATCCTAACCCGTACGCTGACACTAACCCGCGCCCTCACACGTACGCTCCCCCTAGAGCGTTGTCGTTGCCTCACCTGGACCCTAAACCGTCCCCATCCCCTAACCCTAACCCTAGCCCGAACCCTAACCCTAACCCTTCCCCGAAGCCTGACCCTCACCCGTCCCCTAATCCTAACCTGTACGCTGACACTAACCCGCGCCCTCACACGTACGCTCCCCCTAGAGCGTTGCCGTACCCTCACCTGGACCCTAAACCGTCCCCGTCCCCTAACCCTAACCCTAGCCCGAACCCTAAACCTAACCCTTCCCCGAAGCCTGACCCTCACCCGTCCCCTAATCCTAACCCGTACGCTGACACTAACCCGCGCCCTCACACGTACGCTCCCCCTAGAGCGTTGTCGTACCCTCACCTGGACCCTAAACCGTCCCCGTCCCATAACCCTAACCCTAGCCCGAACCCTAACCCTAACCCTTCCCCGAAGCCTGACCCTCACCCGTCCCCTAATCCTAACCCTTACGCTGACACTAACCCGCGCCCTCACACGTACGCTCCCCCTAGAGCGTTGTCGTACCCTCACCTGGACCCTAAACCATCCCCGTCTCCTAAACCTAACCCTAGCCCGAACCCTAAACCTAATCCTTCCCCGAAGCCTGACCCTCACCCGTCCCATAATCCTAACCCGTACGCTGAAACTAACCCGCGTCCTCACTCGTACCCTCCCCCTAGAGCGTTGTCGTACACTCACCTGGACCCTAAACCGTCCCCGTCCCCTAACCCTAACCCTAGCCCGAACCCTAACCCTAACCCTTCCCCGAAGCCTGACCCTCAGCCGTCCCCTAATCCTAACCCGTACGCTGACACTAACCCGCGCCCTCACACGTACGCTCCCCCTAGAGCGTTGTCGTACCCTCACCTGGACCCTAAACCGTCCCCGTCCCCTAACCCTAGTCCGAATCCTAACCCTAACCCTTCCCCAAAGCCTGACCCTCACCCGTCCCCTAATCCTAACCCGTACGCTGACACTAACCCGCACCCTCACACGTACGCTCCCCCTAGTGCGTTGTCGTACCCTCACCTGGACCCTAAACCGTCGCCGTCCCCTAACCCTAACCCTAGCCCGAACCCTAACCCTAACCCTTCCCCGAAGCCTGACACTCACCCGTCCCCTAATCCTAACCCGTACGCTGACACTAACCAACGCCCTCACACGTACCCTCCCCCTAGAGCGTTGTCGTACCCTCACCTGGACCCTAAACCGTCCCCGTCCCCTAACCCTAACCCTAGCCCGAAACCTAACCCTAACCCTTCCCCGAAGCCTGACCCTCAGCCGTCCCCTAATCCTAACCCGTACGCTGACACTAACCCGCGCCCTCACACGTACGCTCCCCCTAGAGCGTTGTCGTACCCTCACCTGGACCATAAACCGTCCCCGTCCCCTAAACCTAACCCTAGCCCGAACCCTAACCCTAAACCTTCCCCGAAGCCTGACCCTCAGCCGTCCCCTAATCCTAAGCCGTACGCTGACACTAACCCGCGCCCTCACACGTACGCTCCCCCTAGAGCGTTGTCGTACCCTCACCTGGACCCTAAACTGTCCCCGTCCCCTAACCCTAACCCTAGCCCGAATCCTAACCCTAACCCTTCCCCGAAGCCTGACCCTCACCCGTCCCCTAATCCTAACCCGTACGCTGACACTAACCCGCGCTTTCACACGTACGCTCCCCCTAGTGCGTTGTCGTACCCTCACCTGGACCCTAAACCGTCCCCGTCCCCTAACCCTAACCCTAGCCCGAACCATAACCCTAACCCTTCCCCGAAGCCTGACACTCACCCGTCCCCTAATCCTAACCCGTACGCTGACACTAACCCGCGCCCTCACACGTACGCTCCCCCTAGAGCGTTGTCGTACCCTCACGTGGACCCTAAACCGTCCCCGTCCTATAACCCTAACCCTAGCCCGAACCCTAACCCTAACCCTTCCCCGAAGCCTGACCCTCACCCGTCCCCTAATCCTAACCCGTACGCTGACACTAACCCGCGCCCTCACACGTACCCTCCCCCTAGAGCGTTGTCATACCCTCACCTGGACCCTAAACCGTCCCCGTCCCCTAATCCTAACCCTAGCCCGAACCCTAACCCTAAACCTTCCCCGAAGCCTGACCCTCACCCGTCCCCTAATCCTAACCCGTACGCTGACACTAACCCGCGCCCTCACACGTACGCTCCCCCTAGAGCGTTGTCGTACCCTCACCTGGACCCTAAACCGTCCCCGTCCGCTAACCCTAACCCTAGCCCGAACCCTAACCCTAACACTTCCCCGAAGCCTGACCCTCACCCGTCCCCTAATCCTAAACCGTACGCTGACACTAACCCGCGCCCTCACACGTACGCTCCCCCTAGAGCGTTGTCGTACCCTCACCTGGACCCTAAACCGTCCCCGTCCCCTAACCCTAACCCTAGCTCGAACCCTAAACCTAACCTTTCCCCGAAGCCTGACCCTCAGCCGTCCCCTAATCCTAACCCGTACGCTGACACTAACCCGCGCCCTCACATGTACGCTCCCCCGAGAGAGTTGTCGTACCCTCACCTGGACCCTAAACCGTCCCCGTCCCCTAACCCTAGCCCGAATCCTAACCCTAACCCTTCCCCGAAGCCTGACCCTCACCCGTCCCCTAATCCTAACCCGTGCGCTGACACTAACCCGCGCCCTCACACGTACGCTCCCCCTAGTGCGTTGTCGTACCCTCACCTGGACCCTAAACCGTCCCCGTCCCCTAACCCTAACCCTAGCCCGAACCCTAACCCTAACCCTTCCCCGAAGCCTGACCCTCTCCCGTCCCCTAATCCTAACCCGTACGCTGCCACTAACCCGCACCCTCACACGTACGCTCCCCTTAGAGCGTTGTCGTACCCTAACCTAGACCCTAAACCGTCCCCGTCCCTAACCCTAACCCTAGCCCGAACCCTAACCCTAACACTTCCCCGAAGCCTGACCCTCACCCGTCCCCTAATCCTAACCCGTACGCTGACACTAACCTGCGCCCTCACACGTACGCTCCCCCTAGAGCGTTCTCGTACCCTCACCTGGACCCTATACCGTCCCCGTCCCATAACCCTAACCCTAGCCCGAACCCTAAACCTAACACTTCCCCGAAGCCTGACCCTCACCCGTCCCCTAATCCTAACCCGTACGCTGACACTAACCCGCGCCCTCACACGTACGCTCCCCCTAGAGCGTTGTCGTACCCTCACCTGGACCCTAAACCGTCCCCGTCCCCTAACCTTAACCCTAGCCCGAACCCTAACCCTAACCCTTCCCCGAAGCCTGACCCTCACCCGTCCCCTAATCCTAACCCGTACGCTGACACTAACCCGCGCCCTCACACGTACGCTCCCCCTAGAGCGTTGTCGTACCCTCACTTGGACCCTAAACCGTCCCCATCCCCTAACCCTAACCCTAGCCCGAACCCTAACCCTAACCCTTCCCCGAAGCCTGACCCTCACCCGTCCCCTAATCCTAACCCGTACGCTGACACTAACCCGCGCCCTCACACGTACGCTCCCCCTAGAGCGTTGTCGTACCCTCACCTGGACCCTAAACCGTCCCCGTCCCCTAACCCTAACCCTAGCCCGAACCCTAACCCTAACCCTTCGCCGAAGCCTGACCCTCACCTGTCCCCTAATCCTAACCCGTACGCTGACACTAACCCGCGCCCTCACACGTACGCTCCCCCTAGACCGTTGTCGTACCCTCACCTGGACCCTAAACCGTCCCCGTCCCCTAACCCTAGCCCGAACCCTAAACCTAACCCTTTCCCGAAGCCTGACCCTCACCCGTCCCCTAATCCTAACCCGTACGCTGACACTAACCCGCGCCCTCACACGTACGCTCCCCCTAGAGTGTTGTCGTACCCTCACCTGTACCCTAAACCGTCCCCGTCCCCTAACCCTAACCCTAGCCCGAAACCTAACCCTAAAACTTCCCCGAAGCCTGACCCTCACCCGTCCCCTAATCCTAACCCGTACGCTGACACTAACCCGCGCCCTCACACGTACGCTCCCCCTAGAGCGTTGTCGTACCCTCACCTGGACCCTAAACCGTCCCCGTCCCCTAACCCTAACCCTAGCCCGAACCCTAACCCTAACCCTTCCCCGAAGCCTGACCCTCACACGTCCCCTAATCCTAACCCGTACGCTGACACTAACCCGCGCCCTCACACGTACGCTCCCCCTAGAGCGTTGTCGTACCCTCACCTGGACCCTAAACCGTCCCCGTCCCCTAACCCTAACCCTAGCCCGAACCCTAACCCTAACCCTTCCCCGAAGCCTGACCCTCACCCGTCCACTAATCCTAACCCGTACGCTGACACTAACACGCACCCTCACACGTACGCTCCCCTAGAGCGTTATCGTACCCTAACCTAGACCCTAAACAGTCCCCGTCCCTAACCCTAACCCTAGCCCGAACCCTAACCCTAACCCTTCCCCGAAGCCTGACCCTCACCCGTCCCCTAATCCTAACCCGTACGCTGACACTAACCCGCGCCCTCACACGTACGCTCCCCCTAGAGCGTTGTCGTACCCTCACCTGGACCCTAAACCGTCCCCGTCCCCTAACCCTAACCCTAGCCCGAACCCTAACCCTAACCCTTCCCCGA
Source organism: Globicephala melas (assembly GCF_963455315.2). NCBI lineage: Eukaryota > Metazoa > Chordata > Mammalia > Artiodactyla > Delphinidae > Globicephala > Globicephala melas. The sequence continues at coordinate 161,127 of NW_027207471.1, read as the reverse complement.
AGCCTGACCCTCTCCCGTCCCCTAATCCTAACCCGTACGCTGACACTCACCCGCGCCCTCACACGTACGCTCCCCCTAGAGCGTTGTCGTACCCTCACCTGGACCCTAAACCGTCCCCGACCCCTAACCCTAACCCTAGCCCGAACCCTAACCCTAACCCTTCCCCGAAGCCTGACCCTCACCCGTCCCCTACTCCTAACCCGTACGCTGACACTAACCCGCACCCTCACACGTACGCTCCCCCTAGAGCGTTGTCGTACCCTAACCTAGACCCTAAACCGTCCCCGTCCATAACCCTAACCCTAGCCCGAACCCTAACCCTAACCCTTCCCCGAAGCCTGACCCTCACCCGTCCCCTAATCCTAACCCGTACGCTGACACTAACCCGCGCCCTCACACGTACGCTCCTCCTAGAGCGTTGTCGTACCCTCACCTGGACCCTAAACCGTCCCCGTCCCCTAACCCTAACCCTAGACCGAACCCTAACCCTAACCCTTCCCCGAAGCCTGACCCTCAGCCGTCCCCTAATCCTAACCCGTACGCTGACACTAACCCGCGCCCTCACATGTACGCTCCCCCTAGAGCGTTGTCGTACCCTCACCTGGACCCTAAACCGTCCCCGTCCCCTAACCCTAGCCCGAACCCTAAACCTAACCCTTCCCCGAAGCCTGACCCTCACCCGTCCCATAATCCTAACCCGTACGCTGACACTAACCCGCGCCCTCACACGTACGCTCCCCCTAGAGTGTTGTCGTACCCTCACCTGTACCCTAAACCGTCCCCGTCCCCTAACCCTAACCCTAGCCCGAAACCTAACCCTAAAACTTCCCCGAAGCCTGACCCTCACCCGTCCCCTAATCCTAACCCGTACGCTGACACTAACCCGTGCCCTCACACGTACGCTCCCCCTAGAGCGTTGTCGTACCCTCACCTGGACCCTAAACCGTCCCCGTCCCCTAACCCAAACCCTAGCCCGAACCCTAACCCTAACCCTTCCCCGAAGCCTGACCCTCACCCGTCCCCTAATCCTAACCCGTACGCTGACACTAACCCGTGCCCTCACACGTACGCTCCCCCTAGAGCGTTGTCGTACCCTCACCTGGACCCTAAACCGTCCCCATCCCCTAACCCTAACCCTAGCCCGAACCCTAACCCTAACCCTTCCCCGAAGCCTGACCCTCACCCGTCCCCTAATCCTAACCCGTACGCTGACACTAACACGCACCCTCACACGTACGCTCCCCTAGAGCGTTATCGTACCCTAACCTAGACCCTAAACAGTCCCCGTCCCTAACCCTAACCCTAGCCCGAACCCTAACCCTAACCCTTCCCCGAAGCCTGACCCTCAGCCGTCCCCTAATCCTAACCCGTACGCTGACACTAACCCGCGCCCTCACACGTACGCTCCCCCTAGAGCGTTGTCGTACCCTCACCTGGACCCTAAACCGTCCCCGTCCCCTAACCCTAACCCTAGCCCGAACCCTAACCCTAACCCTTCCCCGAAGCCTGACCCTCTCCCGTCCCCTAATCCTAACCCGTACGCTGACACTCACCCGCGCCCTCACACGTACGCTCCCCCTAGAGCGTTGTCGTACCCTCACCTGGACCCTAAACCGTCCCCGTCCCCTAACCCTAACCCTAGCCCGAACCCTAACCCTAACCCTTCCCCGAAGCCTGACCCTCACCCGTCCCCTACTCCTAACCCGTACGCTGACACTAACCCGCACCCTCACACGTACGCTCCCCCTAGAGCGTTGTCGTACCCTAACCTAGACCCTAAACCGTCCCCGTCCCTAACCCTAACCCTAGCCCGAACCCTAACCCTAACCCTTCCCCGAAGCCTGACCCTCACCCGTCCCCTAATCCTAACCCGTACGCTGACACTAACCCGCGCCCTCACACGTACGCTCCTCCTAGAGCGTTGTCGTACCCTCACCTGGACCCTAAACCGTCCCCGTCCCCTAACCCTAACCCTAGACCGAACCCTAACCCTAACCCTTCCCCGAAGCCTGACCCTCAGCCGTCCCCTAATCCTAACCCGTACGCTGACACTAACCCGCGCCCTCACATGTACGCTCCCCCTAGAGCGTTGTCGTACCCTCACCTGGACCCTAAACCGTCCCCGTCCCCTAACCCTAACCCTAGCCCGAACCCTAACCCTAACCCTTCCCCGAAGCCTGACCCTCACCCGTCCCCTAATCCTAACCCGTACGCTGACACTAACCCGCACCCTCACACGTACGCTCCCCCTAGAGCGTTGTCGTACCCTAAACTAGACCCTAAACCGTCCCCGTCCCTAACCCTAACCCTAGCCCGAACCCTAACCCTAACCCTTCCCCGAAGCCTGACCCTCACCCGTCCCCTAATCCTAACCCGTACGCTGACACTAACCCGCGCCCTCACACGTACGCTCCCCCTAGAGCGTTGTCGTACCCTCACCTAGACCCTAAACCGTCCCCGTCCCCTAACCCTAACCCTAGCCCGAACCCTAACCCTAACCCTTCCCCGAAGCCTGACCCTCAGCCGTCCCCTAATCCTAACCCGTACGCTGACACTAACCCCCGCCCTCACACGTACGCTCACCCTAGAGCGTTGTCGTACCCTCACCTGGACCCTAAACCGTCCCCGTCCCCTAACCCTAACCCTAGCCCGAACCCTAACCCTAACCCTTCCCCGAAGCCAGACCCTCACCCGTCCCCTAATACTAACCCGTACGCTGACACTAACCCACGCCCTCACACGTACGCTCCCCATAGAGCGTTGTCGTACCCTCACCTGGACCCTAAACCGTCCCCGTCCCCTAACCCTAACCCTAGCCCGAACCCTAACCCTAACCCTTCCCCGAAGCCTGACCCTCACCCGTCCACTAATCCTAACCCGTACGCTGACACTAACCCACGCCCTCACACGTACGCTCCCCCTAGAGCGTTGTCGTACCCTCACCTGGACGCTAAACTGTCGCCGTCCCCTAACCCTAACCCTAGCCCAAATCCTAACCCTAACCCTTCCGCGAAGCCTGACCCTCACCCGTCCCCTAATCCTAACCCGTACGCTGACACTAACCCGCGCCCTCACACGTACGCTCCCCATAGTGCGTTGTCGTACCCTCACCTGGACCCTAAGCCGTCCCCGTCCCCTAACCCTAATCCTAGCCCGAACCCTAACCCTAACCCTTCCCCGAAGCCTGACCCTCACCCGTCCCCTAATCCTAACCCGTACGCTGACACTAACCCGCGCCCTCACACGTACGCTCCCCCTAGAGCGTTGTCGTACCCTCACCTGGACCCTAAACCGTCCCCGTCCCCTAACCCTAACCCTAGCCCGAACCGTAACCCTAACCCTTCCCCGAAGCCTGACCCTCACCCGTCCCCTAATCCTAACCCGTACGCTGACACTAACCCGCGCCCTCACACGTACGCTCCCCCTAGAGCGTTGTCGTACCCTCACCTGGACCCTAAACCGTCCCCGTCCCCGTCCCCTAACCCTAGCCCGAACCCTAACCCTAACCCTTCCCCGAAGCCTGACCCTCACCCGTCCACTAATCCTAACCCGTACGCTGACACTAACCCGCACCCTCACACGTACGCTCCCCCTAGAGCGTTGTCGTACCCTAACCTAGACCCTAAACCGTCCCCGTCCCTAACCCTAACCCTAGCCCGAACCCTAACCCTAACCCTTCCCCGAAGCCTGACCCTCACCCGTCCCCTAATCCTAACCCGTACGCTGACACTAACCCGCGCCCTCACACGTACGCTCCTCCTAGAGCGTTGTCGTACCCTCACCTGGACCCTAAACCGTCCCCGTCCCCTAACCCTAACCCTAGACCGAACCCTAACCCTAACCCTTCCCCGAAGCCTGACCCTCAGCCGTCCCCTAATCCTAACCCGTACGCTGACACTAACCCGCGCCCTCACACGTACGCTCCCCCTAGAGCGTTGTCGTACCCTCACCTGGACCCTAAACCGTCCCCGTCCCCTAACCCTAACCCTAGCCCGAACCCTAACCCTAACCCTTCCCCGAAGCCTGACCCTCACCCGTCCCCTAATCCTAACCCGTACGCTGACACTAACCCGCACCCTCACACGTACGCTCCCCCTAGAGCGTTGTCGTACCCTAACCTAGACCCTAAACCGTCCCCGTCCCTAACCCTAACCCTAGCCCGAACCCTAACCCTAACCCTTCCCCGAAGCCTGACCCTCACCCGTCCCCTAATCCTAACCCGTACGCTGACACTAACCCGCGCCCTCACACGTACGCTCCCCCTAGAGCGTTGTCGTACCCTCACCTGGACCCTAAACCGTCCCCGTCCCCTAACCCTAACCCTAGCCCGAACCCTAACCCTAACCCTTCCCCGAAGCCTGACCCTCAGCCGTCCCCTAATCCTAACCCGTACGCTGACACTAACCCCCGCCCTCACACGTACGCTCACCCTAGAGCGTTGTCGTACCCTCACCTGGACCCTAAACCGTCCCCGTCCCCTAACCCTAACCCTAGCCCGAACCCTAACCCTAACCCTTCCCCGAAGCCAGACCCTCACCCGTCCCCTAATACTAACCCGTACGCTGACACTAACCCACGCCCTCACACGTACGCTCCCCATAGAGCGTTGTCGTACCCTCACCTGGACCCTAAACCGTCCCCGTCCCCTAACCCTAACCCTAGCCCGAACCCTAACCCTAACCCTTCCCCGAAGCCTGACCCTCACCCGTCCACTAATCCTAACCCGTACGCTGACACTAACCCACGCCCTCACACGTACGCTCCCCCTAGAGCGTTGTCGTACCCTCACCTGGACGCTAAACTGTCGCCGTCCCCTAACCCTAACCCTAGCCCAAATCCTAACCCTAACCCTTCCGCGAAGCCTGACCCTCACCCGTCCCCTAATCCTAACCCGTACGCTGACACTAACCCGCGCCCTCACACGTACGCTCCCCATAGTGCGTTGTCGTACCCTCACCTGGACCCTAAGCCGTCCCCGTCCCCTAACCCTAATCCTAGCCCGAACCCTAACCCTAACCCTTCCCCGAAGCCTGACCCTCACCCGTCCCCTAATCCTAACCCGTACGCTGACACTAACCCGCGCCCTCACACGTACGCTCCCCCTAGAGCGTTGTCGTACCCTCACCTGGACCCTAAACCGTCCCCGTCCCCTAACCCTAACCCTAGCCCGAACCGTAACCCTAACCCTTCCCCGAAGCCTGACCCTCACCCGTCCCCTAATCCTAACCCGTACGCTGACACTAACCCGCGCCCTCACACGTACGCTCCCCCTAGAGCGTTGTCGTACCCTCACCTGGACCCTAAACCGTCCCCGTCCCCGTCCCCTAACCCTAGCCCGAACCCTAACCCTAACCCTTCCCCGAAGCCTGACCCTCACCCGTCCACTAATCCTACCCCGTACGCTGACACTAACCCACGCCCTCACACGTACCCTCCCCCTAGAGCGTTGTCGTACCCTCACCTGGACCCTAAACCGTCCCCGTCCCCTAACCCTAACCCTAGCCTGAACCCTAACCCGAACCCTTCCCCGAAGCCTGACACTCACCCGTCCCCTAATCCTAACCCGTACGCTGACACTAACCCGCGCCCTCACACGTACGCTCCCCCTAGAGCGTTGTCGTACCCTCACCTGGACCCTAAACCGTCCCCGTCCCCTAACCCTAACCCTAGCCCGAACCCTAACCCTAACCCTTCCCCGAAGCCTGACCCTCACACGTCCCCTAATCCTAACCCGTACGCTGACACTAACCCGCACCCTCACACGTACGCTCCCCCTAGAGCGTTGTCGTACCCTCAACTGGACCCTAAACCGTCCCCGTCCCCTAACCCTAACCCTAGCCCGAACCCTAACCCTAACCCTTCCCCGAAGCCTGACCCTCACCCGTCCCCTAATCCTAACCCGTACGCTGACACTAACCCGCGCCCTCACACGTACACTCCCCCTAGAGCGTTGTCGTACCCTCACCTGGATCCTAAACCGTCCCCGTCCCCTAACCCTAACCCTAGCCCGAACCCTAACCCTAACCCTTCCCCGAAGCCTGACCCTCAGCCATCCCCTAATCCTAACCCGTACGCTGACACTAACCCACGCCCTCACACGTACGCTCCCCCTAGAGCGTTGTCGTACCCTCACCTGGACCCTAAACCGTCCCCGTCCCCTAACCCTAACCCTAGCCCGAACCCTAACCCTAACACTTCCCCGAAGCCAGACCCTCACCCGTCCCCTAATCCTAACCCGTACGCTGACACTAACCCACGCCCTCACACGTACGCTCCCCATAGAGCGTTGTCGTACCCTCACCTGGACCCTAAACCGTCCCCGTCCCCTCACCCTAACCCTAGCCCGAACCCTAACCCTAACCCTTCCCCGAAGCCTGACCCTCACCCGTCCACTAATCCTAACCCGTACGCTGACACTAACCCGCGCCCTCACACGTACGCTCCCCCTAGAGCGTTGTCGTACCCTCACCTGGACCCTAAACTGTCGCCGTCCCCTAACCCTAACCCTAGCCCAAATCCTAACCCTAACCCTTCCCCGAAGCCTGACCCTCACCCGTCCCCTAATCCTAACCCGTACGCTGACACTAACCCGCGCCCTCACACGTACGCTCCCCCTAGTGCGTTGTCGTACCCTCACCTGGACCCTAAGCCGTCCCCGTCCCCTAACCCTAATCCTAGCCCGAACCCTAACCCTAACCCTTCCCCGAAGCCTGACCCTCACCCGTCCCCTAATCCTAACCCGTACGCTGACACTAACCCGCGCCCTCACACGTACGCTCCCCCTAGAGCGTTGTCGTACCCTCACCTGGACCCTAAACTGTCCCCGTCCCCTAACCCTAACCCTAGCCCGAACCCTAACCCTAACCCTTCCCCGAAGCCTGACCCTCACCCGTCCCCTAATCCTAACCCGTACGCTGACACTAACCCGCGCCCTCACACGTACGCTCCCCCTAGAGCGTTGTCGTACCCTCACCTGGACCCTAAACCGTCCCCGTCCCCGTCCCCTAACCCTAGCCCGAACCCTAACCCTAACCCTTCCCCGAAGCCTGACCCTCACCCGTCCACTAATCCTACCCCGTACGCTGACACTAACCCACGCCCTCACACGTACCCTCCCCCTAGAGCGTTGTCGTACCCTCACCTGGACCCTAAACCGTCCCCGTCCCCTAACCCTAACCCTAGCCTGAACCCTAACCCGAACCCTTCCCCGAAGCCTGACACTCACCCGTCCCCTAATCCTAACCCGTACGCTGACACTAACCCGCGCCCTCACACGTACGCTCCCCCTAGAGCGTTGTCGTACCCTCACCTGGACCCTAAACCGTCCCCGTCACCTAACCCTAACCCTAGCCCGAACCCTAACCCTAACCCTTCCCCGAAGCCTGACCCTCACACGTCCCCTAATCCTAACCCGTACGCTGACACTAACCCGCGCCCTCACACGTACGCTCCCCCTAGAGCGTTGTCGGACCCTCAACTGGACCCTAAACCGTCCCCGTCCCCTAACCCTAACCCTAGCCCGAACCATAACCCTAACCCTTCCCCGAAGCCTGACCCTCACCCGTCCCCTAATCCTAACCCGTACGCTGACACTAACCCGCGCCCTCACACGTACGCTACCCCTAGAGCGTTGTCGTACCCTCACCTGGACCCTAAACCGTCCCCGTCCCCTAACCGTAACCCTAGCCCGAACCCTAACCCTAACACTTCCCCGAAGCCTGACCCTCACCCGTCCCCTAATCCTAACCCGTACGCTGACACTAACCCACGCCCTCACACGTACGCTCCCCCGAGAGCGTTGTCGTACCCTCACCTGGACCCTAAACCGTCCCCGTCCCCTAACCCTAACCCTAGCCCGAACCCTAACCCTAACCCTTCCCCGAAGCCTGACCCTCACACGTCCCCTAATCCTAACCCGTACGCTGACACTAACCCGCGCCCTCACACGTACGCTCCCCCTAGTGCGTTGTCGTACCCTCACCTGGACCCTAAACCGTCCCCGTCCCCTAACCCTAACCCTAGCCCGAACCCTAACCCTAACCCTTCCCCGAAGCCTGACCCTCACCCGTCCCCTAATCCTAACCCGTACGCTGACACTAACCCACGCCCTCACACGTACGCTCCCCCTAGAGCGTTGTCGTACCCTCACCTGGACCCTAAACTGTCCCCGTCCCCTAACCCTAACCCTAGCCGGAATCCTAACCCTAACACTTCCCCGAAGCCTGACCCTCACCCGTCCCCTAATCCTAACCCGTATGCTGACACTAACCCGCGCCCTCACACGTAGGCTCCCCCTAGTGCGTTGTCGTACCCTCACCTGGACCCTAAACCGTCCCCGTCCCCTAACCCTAACCCTAGCCCGAACCCTAACCCTAACCCTTCCCCGAAGCCTGACCCTCAGCCGTCCCCTAATCCTAACCCGTACGCTGACACTAACCCACGCCCTCACACGTACGCTCCCCCTAGAGCGTTGTCGTACCCTCAACTGGACCCTAAACCGTCCCCGTCCCCTAACCCTAACCCTAGCCCGAACCCTAACCCTAACCCTTCCCCGAATTCTGACCCTCACCCGTCCCCTAATCCTAACCCTTACGCTGACACTAACCCGCGCCCTCACACGTACGCTCCCCCTAGAGCGTTGTCGTACCCTCACCTGGACCCTAAACCGTCCCCGTCCCCTAACCCTAACCCTAGCCCGAACCCTAACCCTAAACCTTCCCCGAAGCCTGACCCTCAGCCGTCCCCTAATCCTAACCCGTACGCTGACACTAACCCGCGCCCTCACACGTACGCTCCCCGTAGAGCGTTGTTGTACCCTCACCTGGACCCTAAACTGTCCCCGTCCCCTAACCCTAACCCTAGCCGGAATCCTAACCCTAACACTTCCCCGAAGCCTGACCCTCACCCGTCCCCTAATCCTAACCCGTACGCTGACACTAACCCGCGCCCTCACACGTAGGCTCCCCCTAGTGCGTTGTCGTACCCTCACCTGGACCCTAAACCGTCCCCGTCCCCTAACCCTAACCCTAGCCCGAACCCTAACCCTAACCCTTCCCCGAAGCCTGACCCTCACCCGTCCCCTAATCCTAACCCGTACGCTGACACTAACCCACGCCCTCACACGTACGCTCCCCCTAGAGCGTTGTCGTACCCTCAACTGGACCCTAAACCGTCCCCGTCCCCTAACCCTAACCCTAGCCCGAACCCTAACCCTAAACCTTCCCCGAAGCCTGACCCTCAGCCGTCCCCTAATCCTAACCCGTACGCTGACACTAACCCGCGCCCTCACACGTACGCTCCCCATAGAGCGTTGTCGTACCGTCACCTGGACCCTAAACCGTCCCCATCCCCTAACCCTAACCCTAACCCTAGCCCGAACCCTAACCCTAACCCTTCCCCGAAGCCTGACCCTCTCCCGTCCCCTAATCCTAACCCGTACGCTGACACTAACCGCGCCCTCACACGTACGCTCCCCCTAAAGCGTTGTTGTACCCTCACCTGGACCCTAAACCGTCCCCGTCCCCTAACCCTAACCCTAGCCCGAACCCTAACCCTAACCCTTCCCCGAAGCCTGACCCTCACCCGTCCCCTAATCCTAACCCGTACGCTGACAGTAACCCGCGCCCTCACACGTACGCTCCCCCTAAAGCGTTGTCGTACCCTCACCTGGACCCTAAACCTTCCCCGTCCCCTAACCCTAACCCTAGCCCGAACCCTAACCCTAACCCTTCCCCGAAGCCTGACCCTCACCTGTCCCCTAATCCTAACCCGTACGCTGACACTAACCCACGCCCTCACACGTACGCTCCCCCTAAAGTGTTGTCGTACCCTCACCTGGACCCTAAACCGTCCACGTCCCCTAACCCTAACCCTAGCCCGAAACCTAACCCTAACCCTTGCCCGAAGCCTGACCCTCACCGGTACCCTAATCCTAACCCGTACGCTGCCACTAACCCGTGCCCTCACACGTACGCTCCCCCTAAAGAGTTGTCGTACCCTCAACCGGACCCTAAACCGTCCCCGTCCCCTAAGCCTAACCCTAGCCCGAACCCTAACTCTAACACTTCCCCGAAGCCTGACCCTAACCGGTCCCCTAATCCTAACCCGTAGGCTGACACTAACCCGCACCCTCACACGTACGCTCCCCCTAAAGCGTTGTCGTACCCTCAACCGGACCCTAAACCGTCTTCGTCCCCTAACCGTACCCCTAGCCCGAACCCTAACCCTAACCCTTCCCCGAAGCCTGACCCTCACCCGTCCCCTAATCCTAACCCATACGCTGACACTAACACACGCCCTCACACGTACTCTCCCCCCTAAAGCGTTGTCGTACCCTCACCTGGACCCTAAACCATCCCCGTAACCTAACCCTAACCCTAGCCCGAACCCTAACCCTAACCCTTCCCCGAAGCCTGACCCTCACCCGTCCCCTAATCCTAACCCGTACGCTGACACTAACCCGCGCCCTCACACGTACGCTCCCCCTAAAGCGTTGTCGTACCCTCACCTGGACCCTAAACCGTCCCTGTCCCCTAATCCTAACCCTAGCCCGAACCCTAACCCTAACCCTTCCCCGAAGCCTGACCCTCACCCGTCCCCTAATCCTAACCCGTACGCTGACACTAACCCACGCCCTCACACGTACGCTGCCCCTAAAGCGTTGTCGTACCCTCACCTGGACCCTAAACCGTCCCCGTCCCCTAACCCTAACCCTAGCCCGAACTCTAACCCTAACCCTTCCCCGAAGCCTGACCCTCACCCGTCCCCTAATCCTAACACGTACGCTGACACTAACCCGTGCCCTCACACGTACGCTCCCCCTAAAGCTTTGTCGTACCCTCACCCGGACCCTAAACCGTCCCCGTCCCCTAACACTAACCCTAGCCCGAACCATAACCCTAACCCTTCCCCGAAGCCTGACCCTCACCCGTCCCCTAATCCTAACCCGTACGCTGACACTAACCCGCGCCCTCACACGTACGCTCCCCCTAAAGCGTTGTCGTACCCTCACCTGGACCCTAAACCGTCCCCGTCCCATAACCCTAACCCTAGCCCGAACCCTAACCCTTCCCCGATAGCCTGACCCTCACTCGTCCCCTAATCCTAACCCGTACGCTGACACTAACCCGCGCCCTCACACGTACACTCCCCCTAAAGCGTTGTCGTACCCTCACTTGGACCCTAAACCGTCCCCGTCCCCTAACCCTAACCCTAGCCCGAACCCTAACCCTAACCCTTCCCCGAAGCCTGACCCTCACCCGTCCCCTAATCCTAACCCGTACGCTAACACTAACCCACGCCCTCACACGTATGCTCCCCCTAAAGGGTTGTCGTAGCCTCACCTGGAATCTATACCGTCCCCGTCCCCTAACGCTAACCCTAGCCCGAACACTAACCCTAACCCTTCCCCGAAGCCTGAGCCTCACACGTCCCCTGATCCTAACCCGTACGCTGATACTAACCTGCTCCCTCACACGCACGCTCCCCCTAAAGCTTTCTCGTACCCTCACCTGGACCCTAAACTGTCCACGTCCCCTAACCCTAACCCTAGCCCGAACACTAACCCTAACCCTTCCCCAAAGCCTGACCCTCACACGTCCCCTAATCCTAACCCGTACGCTGACACTAACCCGCGCCCTCACATGCAGGCTCCCCCTAAAGCGTTGTCGTACCCTCACCTGACCCTAAACCGTCCCCGTCCCCTAACCCTATCCCTAGCCCGAACCCTAACACTAACACTTCCCCGAAGCCTGACCCTCACCCGTCCCCAATCCTAACCCGTACGCTAACACTAACCCGCGCCCTCACACGTACGCTCCCCCTAAGGCGTTGTCATACCCTCACCTGGACCCTAAACCGTCCCCGTCCCCTAACCCTAACCCTAGCCCGAACCCTAACCCTAACACTTCCCCGAAGCCTGACCCTCACCCGTCCCCTAATCCTAACCCGTACGCTGACACTAACCCGCGCCCTCACACGTACGCTCCCCCTAAAGTGTTGTCGTACCCTCACTTGGACCCTAAACCGTCCACGTCCCCTAACCCTAACCCTAGCCCGAACCCTAAACCTAACCCTTCCCCGAAGCCTGACCCTCACCCGTCCCCTAATCCTAACCCGTACGCTAACACTAACCCGCGCCCTCACACGTACTCTCCCCCTAAAGCGTTGTCGTACCCTCACCTGGACCCTAAACCGTCCCCGTCCCCTAACCCTAACCCTAGCCTGAACCCTAACCCTAACCCTTCCCCGAAGCCTGACACTCACCCGTCCCCTAATCCTAACCCGTACGCTGACACTAACCCGGTCCCTCACACGCATGCTCCCCCTAAAGCGTTGTCGTACCCTCACCTGGACCCTAAACCGTCCCTGTCCCCTAACCCTAACCCTAGCCCGAACCCTAACCCTAACCCTTCCCCGAAGCCTGACCCTCACCCGTCCCCTAATCCTAACCCGTACGCTAACACTAACCCGTGCCCTCATACGTACGCTCCCCCTGAAGCATTGTCGTACCCTCACCTGGACCCTAAACCGTCCCAGTCCCCTAACCCTAACCCTAGCCCGAACCCTAAACCTAACCCTTCCCCGAAGCCTGACCCTCACCCGTCCCCTAATCCTAACCCGTACGCTGACGCTAACCCGCGCCCTCACACGTACGCTCCTCCTAAAGCGTTGTCGTACCCTCACCTGGACCCTAAACCGTCCCCGTCCCCTAACCCTAACCCTAGCCCGAACCCTAACCCTAACCCTTCCCCGAAGCCTGACCCTCACCCGTCCCCTAATCCTAACCCGTACGCTAACACTAACCCGCGCCCTCACACGTACCCTCCCCCTAAAGCGTTGTCGTACCCTCACCTGGACCCTAAACCGTCCCCGTCCCCTAACCCTAACCCTAGCCCAAACCCTAACCCTAACCCTTCCCCGAAGCCTGACCCTCACCCGTCCCCTAATCCTAACCCGTACGCTGACACTAACCCGCGCCCTCACACGTACGCTCCCCCTAGAGCGTTGTCGTACCCTCACCTGGACCCTAAACCGTCCCCGTCCCCTAACCCTAACCCTAGCCCGAACCCTAACCCTAACCCTTCCCCGAAGCCTGACCCTCACCCGTCCCCTAATCCTAACCCGTACGCTGACACTAACCCGCGCCCTCACACGTACGCTCCCCCTAGAGCGTTGTCGTACCCTCACCTGGACCCTAAACCGTCCCCGTCCCCTAACCCTAACCCTAGCCCGAACCCTAACCCTAACCCTTTCCCAAAGCCTGACCATCACCCGTCCCCTAATCCTAACCCGTACGCTGACACTAAACCGCGCCGTCACACGTACGCTCCCCCTAAAGCGTTGTCGTACCCTCACCTGGACCCTAAACCGTCCCCGTCCCCTAACCCTAACCCTAGCCCGAACCCTAACCCTAACCCTTCCCCGAAGCCTGACCCGCAACCGTCCCCTAATCCTACCCCGTACGCTGACACTAACCCGGGCCCTCACACATACGCTCCCCCTAAAGCGTTGTCGTACCCTCACCTGGACCCTAAACCGTCCCGGTCCTCTAACCCTAACCCTAACCCTTACCCGCAGCCTTACCCTAACCCGTCCCCTAATCCTAACCCGTACGCTAACACTAACCCATGCCCTCACACGTACGCTCACCCTAATCCATTGTCGTACCCTAATCAGTCCCCTAAACCGTCCCCGTCCCCTAACCCTAACCTTATCCCTTACCCGAAGCCTTACCCTAGCCCGTCCCCTTATCCTAACCCGTACGCTAACACTAACCCATGCCCTCACACTTACGTCACCCTAAACCTTGTCGTACCCTAACCTGTCCCCTAAACCGTCCCCGTCCCCTAACCCTAACCCTAATCTGTCCCCTAAACCGTCCCCGTCCCCTAACCCTTCCGCTAACCCGTCCCCTAACCCGTCCCGTAATCCTAACCCGTCCGCTAACACTAACCCGTGCCCTCACACGTACGCTCACCCTAAACCTTTGTCTTACCCTAACCTGTACCCTAAACCGTCCCCGTCCCCTAACCCTAACCCTAACCCTATCCCTTACCTGAAGCCTTACCCTAACCCGTCCCCTAATCCTAACCCGTACGCTGACACTAACCCATGCCCTCACACGTACGCTCACACTATACCATTGTCGTACCCTAACCTGTACCCTAAATCGTCCCCTATCCCTAACCCTAACCCTAACCCTTATCCGAAGCCTTACCCTAACCCCTCTCCTAATCCTAACCCGTACGCTAACACTAACCCGTGCCCTCACACGTATGCTCACTCTAAATCGTTTTCGTACCCTAACCTGTACCCTAAGCCGTCCCCGTCCCTTAACCCTAACCCTAACCCTTACCCGAAGCCTTACCCTAACCCGTCACCTAATCCTAGCCCATACACTAACACTAACCCGTACCCTAACACGTACACTCATCCTAAACCATTGTCGCACCCTAACCTGTACCCTAAACTGTCCCTCTCCCCTAACCCTAACCCTAACCCTTACCTGAAGCCTTACCCTAACCCGTCCCCTAATCCTAACCCGTACGCTAACACTAAACCTTACCCTTACATGTACGCTATCCCTAAACCGTTGTCGTACCCTAACCTGTAACCTAAACCGTCCCCATTCCCTAACCGTAACCCTAACCCGAAGCATTACCCTAACACTTACCCTAATCCTAAACGGTACACTAACACTGACCTGTACCCTAACACTTTCGCTCACCCTAAACCATTGTCGCATCCTAAACCATACCCGTTCCCTAACCCTAACCTTAACCCTAACCCTAAACCCACTTATAGCACTATAGCTCAGGAATATTAAAATAACAAGAAAAAACCACCGCAAAGTTTAGGGCTGCTCTGTTTACAAGAGCCTCGACTACGGTACAAATTAAATATCCTTGAAAGAGAGAAATGGATAAAGAAGTTTTCGTACTTACGTACAATGGAATATCACTCAACAATGAAATCAATGTCATCAGGCCCGTACAAGCATAATGAATGGATTTAGGTACGATGATTCAAAGGAAATAAGTCACACAGAAAAAGAAACTTATCATAAGATATCACTTATAGAGGGAATGTAAACTTGGCTACACATGAACTGAATTACAAAACAGAACAGAGTCTCACATTTAGAAAACAAACTTATGCTTTCTTAAGGGGAATGGTGAGTTGGGGTGCTGCGTAAAACCAGAGATTGAAATTAGCACAGATACTATTCCATAAGCCAAATATATAATAGACAAGATATACTCCTTGCTCAACGAATTAGACTCAACACCGCCTATTCACTGCAGAGGAATATATCTGACAATAAGAATATTAAAACATATGTATTTATATGTCTCCGTAAGAGAATCAAGTGTGTGTAGAGCAGTATACACAGCCGTGAAAATCAACTAAACCCCATTATTAAAATAAATTTCAAAAACAAAGACAGTGAAGGAGAGAAAGTTCTTAAATAATTCGTTCAGGGCTTGTGATGAAACTTGGATTTACCACATCTACACCCACAGCTGGGTGAGACATAAGGCAAGACATTTGGGGCTGAGAGGATTGGTGAGGTTCGGTGAGCAAATGCAGACCCTTTGAAGTAATACTGTATGCTACCCATTCCCTGGGTCCCAACTCTCCTGGTTTAAGGGATTCTTCCTACAGCTAAAACATGCATGGGAAACCCAGAGGATTGTACACCATGTGATCGGGCAACGTTTCTAAAACCCATCTCATTTTTTGTCCCCTGGTACACGGGTTCGCCATTCCAGAGGCTTTACTAAAAATCTCCCCACGTGGAGAGTCAGTGCCTTAAAACTCCTGTTTGGCACAGTTAGCAATTTCTGCGGAGGTTGAACGGGAATAGGGAGAACCAATGAGAGACTAGCTGTAGGTGTTTGGACGGTCACATTTCACTCTAATTTCCCACCAGGAAGAGGAATTAACAAAAGGCTCAGCGTGCCGTGATGAAACAAGATTAGGGCCTGAAGCAATCCTGCAGTTCTGCGGCCAGCCCACAAGAAAGCGAGTTGAAGAAAGGACCTCAGGGGCACTGTAATTCATAAACCTGCAGAGTTATAAATGACAGCTATCGTCCAAAAATATATTGAGGTAAGGCTGCGAAGAGGACTTGAAAGCATGGCACAATTGCAGGAAATATATTTCAGGAGGTAGATGGAAACTGCATTTAAAGCATATGAAAAGCGGCAGAACTTTGACAATGATGCACTTGGCCAAAAAGGGCGTATGCGTTTTTTTCCTGAATACATGCAGGAAAAAACGCATACGCTCTTTTTGTCCAAATAAGCAAGCCTGCAACGGAAATCTGCACTACAATGAAGTCTCACTTCCCACCGGTCAAAAGGGCCATCTGAAAAAAGTGTAAAAACCAGAAAGGCAGGACAGGCCATGGAGAACAGGGAGCCTTGTTATGCTGATGGGCGGGATGTAAATGGCCAACAGCCACTCTGGAGAAGTGTATGGTGTTTCCTGAAACCTCTAAAAAACAAAGCTACAGAGCCTAGGTTGCTTCCACTTATGGCCTATAGCTTAGGAAAATTAAAATCAACAAGACACAGCCACCCCAAAGTTTAGGGCTGCTGTGTTTACAAGAACCTCGACTACGGTACAATTTAAATATCCCAGAAAGAGGAAAATGGATAAAGAAGTTGTGGTACTTATGTACAATGGAATATCACTCAGCAATGAAATCAATATCATCAGGCCCGTAGGAGCATAATGAGTGGATTTAGGTACGATGATTCTAAGGAAATAAGTCACACAGATAAAGAAACTTATCATAAGATATCACTTATAGAGGGAATGTAAACTTGGCTACACATGAACTGAATTACAAAACAGAACAGAGTCTCACATTTAGAAAACAAACATGTTTGCTTAAGCGGAAAGGTGAGTTGGGGTGCTGCATAAATCCAGAGATTGAAATTAGCAGAGATACCGTTCCATAAGCCAGTAATAGACAAGATATACTCCTTGTTCAACGAAGTGGACTCAACACCCCCTATTCACCGCAGAGGAATATATCTGACTAGTAAGAATCTTAAAACCTATGTATTTAATATGTCTCCGTAAGAGAATCAAGTGTGCATCGAGCGGCATAAACACAGCAGTGCAAATCAGCTAAACCCCATTATAAAAATAAATTTCAAAATCAAAACACAAAGACAGTGAAAGAGAGAGAAATTCTTAAATAACTCGTTCAGGGCTTGTGATGAAACCTGGATTTACCACATCTACACCCACAGCTGAGTGAGGCATAAGGCTGGACACTTGGGGCTGTGAGGATTGGTGAGGTTCGGTGAGCAAATGCAGACCCTTTGAAGTAGTACTGCGTGCTACCCATTCCATGGGTCCCAACCCTCCAGGTTTAAGGGATTCTTCCTACAGCTAAAACATGCGTGGGAAACCCAGAGGATGGTCCACAGTGTGATCGGGCAAGGTTTCTAAAACGCATCTCATTATTCGTCCTCTGGTACTCGGGTTCGCCATTCCAGACGCTTTACTAACAATCTCCCCACTTGGAGAGTCAGTGCTTGTAACCTCCTGTTTGGCACATCGTTTGGCAGCGATGCACTTGGCCAAAAAGGGCGTATGCGTTTTTTCCTGAGTATATTCAGGATAAAACGCATACACACTTTTTGGCCAACCAAGCAAGCGGGAAATTCAAATCTGCACTACAAAGAAGTCTCATCCTAACACGTACCCTAACCCTATCCCGCTACCGTACCCTAACCTGTACCTGAGACCGTACCCGTTGCCTAACCCTAACCCTCACCCTAAGCTGTACACGAACACTAACCCGTACGCTAACATGTACCCTAACAGTAACACATAGCCATACACTAAACTTTATCCTAACCCTACCCCGTATCCTAACCCTTTCCCTAAACCGTACCATAACCCGTATCCTAATCCTAACCCATCCCCTAACACTAACCCATAACCTAACCCGTACCCTAATCCTAACCCATACACTAACACGTACCCTAACACTAACCCGTTGTCATACCCTAACCTGTAACCTAATCCGTACCCATTCCCTAACCCTAACCCTTACACTATCCCGTACCATAATCCTAACCTGTACACTAACACTAAACCGTACCCTAACACTTATCCTACTCCTAACCCGTGGTCATACCCTAAACTGTACCCCAAACCATACTCGTTCCCTAACCCTAACCCTAAACCTTACCCTAAACCGTACCCTAATCCTAACCCGTACACTAACACTAAACTGTACCCTAACACGTACCCTAACCCTAACCCTTTGTTGTTCCCTATCCTGTACCCTAAACTGTACCCCTTCCTTAACACTAAACCTAACCCTAACCCTTACCCTAACCCGTACCTAACACTAACCCATACACTAAACCTAACCATAACCCTCAACGTAAACCGTACCCGAATCCTAACCCATACCCTAACACTAACCCATACCTTAACCCGTACCCTAACACTAAACCATAGCCATACCCTAAACTGTACCCTAACACTAACCCGTACCATAACCATAACACTAAACCATACTCTAAGCCGTACAATAATCCTAACCCGTACCCTAACCCTAAACCTTACCCTAAACCCTAATCCTTACCCTTAGCTTAATTTTGTTTTTTTGTATTTAAAAAAATATTTTCTTGGGTTAAAACAAACTAGCAGAACAACAAAATAGGGGGCTTCGCTGGTGGTGCGGTGGTTAGAATCTGCCTGCTAATGCAGGGGACACAGGTTCGAGCCCTGGTCTGGGAGGATCCCACATGCCATGGAGCAACTAGGCCCATAAGCCACAACCAGTGAGCCCTCGCATCTGGAGCCTGTGCTCTGCAACAAGAGAGGCCGCAATAGTGAGAGGCCCGCGCACCAAGATCAAGAGTGGCCCCCCACTTGCCACAACTAGACAAAGCCCTCACACGGAAACTCAGACCCAACACAACAAAAATAAATAAATAAATAATAAACTCCTACCCCCCCCCCAGAAAAAGAACAACAAAATAAAACAGAAAGTAACCTGAGTGTCCCTCCAAAAGCTGAGTCTGAAATAGCTGGAACTTCTGTTCTGTGGACTGTTACGTAGCCTATAAAAGTGTGAGAGCTGCATCTGTTTGTCTACAGTGAGAAGCATGATATTCCAGATGTAGAGAACACCTGGATAAAATGAGAACTCTACACATTATGCTGGTCGCTTCAGTAAATGGGAAAGGATGGCAAGTGGTAAAATATTATCTTTTCCTTTCATTTTTTAAATTTCACTTGTTACAAAGAACTTCAATTATAATTGTACTTTAAAAAAGTAACAATGGAAATTTAAAAGAAAAAATATATATTGTGTGTTCAGTTACGTTTCATAGAATTATGAACTGCTCCACCCTCTGGCCATTACCTGAAAAAGCAGCTTTAAAACTTAGGCTAATTGTCACTTCATATGAACAAGTCCTGCAGGGCTGTAAAGGACACCTGCCTTCATCATGTCTTGCGGGAGGTAAAGGCCAAAGTATTTCAAAATGTGGCACATATTTCAAGAAAACCATTTGAAGAACTAAGCTGTAATAACCGTTTGAAAAATAAAAGGACATGCCTGAAAGCTCAATTTCAAAGGATTATGAGACACATGCAAATCCAACCACACAGAGGTATCAGCTCACACCATTCAGAATAACCATCAGGAAAGAAACTACAAACGTTCAATGCTGAAGAGGTTGTGGAGAAATGCATACCCGTAATTTGAAGTGGGACGTAACCTGGTAAGAGTCACTAATGGGAACAGGGTGGAGGTGCCTTTAAAAGGTAAACATTGAGCTACTATATGATCCAGCAGGCCCACTCCTGGGCCTATAACATAAGAAGACAGAATTGGAAAGACACAGGCAGGCAAATCTGCACTGCAGCAGTATTACAATAGCCAAGACATGGAAGCAACCAAAAGTCCATCAACAGATGAGTGGACAAAGAGGAACTGTTACATGTAGAGATGGAATATTAGCTCGGGAAAAAAATGAAACAATGCCATTTGCAGCACCATAGATGAGTCTAGAGGTAACCATGCAACTTGTAGTAAGTGAGAAAGCGAAAGACACCTAACGTATATCACTTATAGGTGTTACCTGAAAATTGATAACAATGAAGATATTTCCACAGAGAAAGGCAATCACAGATTCATTGAACAAACTTATGGTTCCCCAAATCGAAAGGTGTGAGGATTGGATACATTACGATATTGGGGTTAACATAGATATAGAAACACATGTGAAATATATAATCACCAAAGACCTACGGAATACCAAGAGAAGACTACTCAACATTGTGTCATAACCTACCTGGGAAAAGGTTCCGAAGAAGAATAGATATATGTGTGTGTGTGAAAGAACCACACCTTGCACACCTAGAACAAAAAAAAAACATTGTAATCAAATTTGCTGCGATAAAAAATAAAAATTAAATTAAAAATATGAACAGGAAATAATGAGACATAAACTGAAAGGAATTTCTCCTGGCACATCCCATTCTAATTTTCAACCTAGAACAGGACTTCCATTAAGGCTCTGTTGCCCTGGTAACCAGATTTGGTAAAGGAGAAATGCTGCCGCCTTGTGGCTGTTTCACACAACAGCAGCTTTAAACCAAGAGGTAATGGTCACTTAATATTCAAAATATGTGCAGCACTGTAAAGGACACCGGGCCTCAAAAAATGTCCTGGGGTCGTAATCGACCAGAAAATTCAAAAGACGTCAACATTTCAAGAAGACAATGTCAAGAGGCATATTTTACGCACATTTTGTCTTTTCTTTTATTCTCTTTAAAATAAAAGGAAATTGAAAAATGCGCAACATCAGCAATGAGTAAAGCCATGCAAATCCAATTACAGAAATGTTCACCTCACAGCCGTCAGAATGTTCTTCAGCAAAAAGTCTGCAAAAAATAAATGCTGAAGGGGTTTCAGAGAACTGTGTACCCTCCAGCTGCTGGGGGGATGTAAACTGGTAACAGCCAGTAGTGAGAACATAATGGAGGTGCGTTTAAGGGTAAAAATTGAGCTACCATGTGATCTGGTAGGTCCTTTGATGTGTCTATCACCTGAGCAGAGCAGAATGGAAAAGACACAGGCTGGCAATCCTGTACTGCAGGAATATTTAACATAGCCAAGACTTGGAAGAAACCAAAATGTCCATCAACAGAAAAATGCACAAAGAGGAAGTGGTCCATGTAAACAATGGAATATTAGCCATGGAAAACAACGAAACAGTGCCGTTTGCACCACCATATAAGGACCTAGAGATAATCACTCAAATTAAAGAAAGAAAGTGAAAGACAGATATCCTATGACATCACTTCTAGGTGTTACCTAAAAGTTGATACTCATGAACTTATTTCCAAGAGAAGGAAAAGCATGGATTAAGAAAAAAAAATTATGTTTAACCAAATGGAAAAGTGTAAGGAATGTGTGAATTAGGATATGAGGGTTAACAGACATGTACTAATACATATGAAATATATAATCACAAAATACCTATGGAATACCAAGAGAGGTCTAGGCAACACTCTGTAATAACCTACACGGTAAAGAATGCAAAGATAAATGACAGATACATTGATATAATGAACCAGATTCTGTACACCTAGGAGAAACAAAATATTTTTATCAAGTTTGCTCTGATAATTAATAAAAATTAAATTTATAAAACAAACAAGAAGTAAGGAGATATAAGCTCTTGGGGATGTGCTCTGGCACATTCCACTCTAATTTGCAGCCTACTAACACGATTTCCAGGAAGGCTCTGCTGCCCAAAAACCCAGAGTTGGAAATGTAGAAATTCTGCTGCCTTGTGGCCGTTTTCCGCAAGAGCGGCGTTAAGCCCACAGCTAATGTTCTCTTAACATTCACAAGGACTCAGGGCTGCAAAGGACACCTGCCCTAAACAACTGTGCTGAGGTAGGGAATGGACAATAAAATTCAAAACTGACAAATTTTTCAAGACGATAGTATGAAGAGGTAAGTTTGACTCACTCTCTTGTTTAAAAAAAGGAAAATGGGTGAAAGCTCAACCTCAGGAATTATTAGACTCATGCAAATCTAATGTACAAAAAGGTTTCAACTCACACCAGTCGACTGACCATCAGCAAAAGGTCTACAAACAATAAATTCTGAAGGGGTTTTAGAGAACTGTGTACCCTCTAGCTGCTGGTGAGATGTAACGTGGTAAGAGCCAATAATGAGAACAGAAAGGAGCTACGATTAAAAGTAAAAGTTGAGATATCATTCGATGCAGCAGTCACACCACTGGGCCTCTCACCTGAGAAGACCAGAATCGAGAAGACGCGGGCTGCAAAAGCTACACTGCAGCCTTATTCACAATAGCCAAGACAGTGAAGCCACCAAAATGTCCATCAACAGATGTATGGATGAAGAAGAAGTGGTCCACGTTCACAATAGAATATTAACCATGGAAAACAATGAAACACTGCTATTTGAGGTGCCATAGATGAGCTTGGAGATAATCACAGAATATGAGGTAAGTCAGAAAGCAAAAGACCTATATCCTATGATATCACTTATAGGCGTTATCTAATAACTAACACAAATGAACATATTTCCACAGAGAAAGACACTCACAGACTTAGAAATTAAGTATGCTTATCTAAAAGGAAAGGTGGGCAGAATGGATAAATTAAGATTAACGTTACCATACGTATACAAATACATATAATAAACATATATCAAAAAGACGGACCATATAGCAAGGGAGGTCTACGGAACACTGTAATATTTTACATGGGAAGAGGATCTGAACATGAATAGACATATATATTGTACAAATGAACCAGATTGTGTACATCTGGACAAACAATATCTAATCATTACCCCGATTAAATAAATTTTAAAAACCAAGATGTAATGAGACATAATCTTATGGGCGTTCCTCCTGGCACATTCCATTCTAACTTAAAACCTAGAACCACGACTTCCAGAAAGGCTCTGCTGCCCTAGTACTCAGATTTGGGAAAGGACAAATGCTGCCTCCTTGTGGCCGTTTCCCACAACAGCAGCTTTAAACCCAGTGCTAATGGTCACTAAATATTCACCAAACTTGCAGTTCTGTAATGACATCTGCCCTCCAAAAAAATCCTGGGGTCGAATATCCACCAAAAATTCAAAAGAGGGCAACCTTCCAAGAAGAGAGCTTCAAGAGATATATTGTACTCACACTTGATTTTTAACAGAAAGGAAAAAGGCGTGGAAAATGATGAATTTTAGGAATTTTTAAAGTCATGCAAACCCAAATTACAAAAACCTATCAGGTCACAGCAGTCAGATTGGCCATTAGCAAAAATGCTGCAAACTATAAATGCTAAAGGGATTGTGGAGAAGTTCGTACCCTCGGTTCTAAGGGAGACATGGTAAGAGCCACTAATGAAAACACAATGGAGGTGCTTTGAAAAGGTAAACATTGAGCTACTAGTCAATCAGTCACACCCACTGCTGGGCCTATCACCTGAGAAAATGAGAATCAAAAAGTCACAGGCTGGCAATCTTGCACTCCAGCAATATTTAATATAGCCAACACTTGGAAGCAACGAAAATGTCCCTCAACAGAGCTATGCACCAAGAAGTGGTCCATATACACAATGGAATATTACTCCGATAAAAATATAAATTAAATTTAAAAAACAAACAAAAATAAGGAGACATCAGCCTTTGGGGGTTTATCCGGGCACATTCCACTCTAATTTATAACCGAGGAAGACCACTGGCCGGAAGCTCTGTTTCCCTAGTACCAGAATGGGGAACAAAGAAAGGCTGCCGCAATCTGGCTGTTACCTGCAAAAGCAGCTTTAAAGCCTGTGCTAATGGTCACTTCATGTGAACAAGTACTGCAGGGCTGTAAATGAAACCTGCCCTCAAAATGTTTTGAGGGAGGTAATGGCCAATAAATTTCAAAATGTAACACATACTTTAGAAAACACTTTGAAGAGCTAAGCTGTAATCACAGTTTGAAAAATAAAAAGGACATGCCTTAAAGCTCAATTTCAAAGGATTATGAGTCATATGCAAATTCAACCACAAAGAGGTATCAGCTCACACCAGTCAGAATATCCATCAGCAAGAAAACTACAAACAATAAATGCTGAAGCCATAAAAAGAAACGAAATTGAGCTATTTGTAATGAGGTGGATAAACCTAGAGTCTATCATACACAGTGAAGTAAGTCAGAAAGAGAGAGACAAATACCGTATGCTAACACATATACCTGGAATTTAAGAAAAAAAAGTCATGAAGAACCTAGGGGTAAAACAGGAATAAAGACAGAGACCTACTAGAGAATGGACTTGAGGATATGGGGAGGGGGAAGGGTAAGCTGTGACAAAGGGAGAGAGAGGCATGGACATATATACACTACCAAACATAAGGTAGATAGCTAGTGGGAAACAGCAGCATGGCACAGGGAGATCAGCTCGGTGCTTTGTGACTGCCTGGAGGGGAGGGAGGGTGGGAGGGAGGGAGACGCAAGAGGGAAGTGATCTGGGAACATATGTATATGTATAACTGATTCATTTTGTTGTAAAGCACAAGCTAGCACACCATTGTAAAGCAATTATACTTCAATAAAGATGTTAAAAATAAATAAATGCTGAAGGTGTTGTGGAGAAATGCATACCCTCAACTTTAAGTGAGATGTAACCTGGAAAGATCCACTAATGAGCACAGAATCATGGTGCATTTAAACGGTAAACCCTGAGATACTATATGATACAGGAGGCCCACTCTTGGGCCTATAACATAAGAAGACAGAATTGGAAAGACACAGGCAGGCAAATGTGCAGTGCAGCAGTATTACAATAACCAGGACATGGAGGCAACCAGAAAGTCCATCAAGAGGTGAGTGGACAAAGAAGAACTGGTACATGTACAGATGGAATATTATCTAGGGAAAAAAATGAAACAATGCCATTTGCAGCACCGTAGATGATTCTAGAGGTAATCAGGCAAATTGTACTAAGTCAGACAGCAAAAGACACATATCCTATAATATCACTTATAGGTGTTAGCTAAAAATTGATACCAATGAAGATATTTCCACAGAGAAAGGCAATCACAGATTCATTAAACAAAGTTAAGGTTCACCAAATGGAAAGGTGTGAGGACTGGATATATTAGGATATTGGGGTTAACATAGATATAGAAACACATGTGAAATATATAATCATCAAAGACCTACGGAATACCAAGAGAAGACTACTCAACATTGTTTCACAAGCTACATGAGAAAACGATCTGAAGAAGTATAGATACATGTATATGTGTAAAAGAACCACATCTTACACACCTAGAACAAACAAAACATTTTAATCAAATTTGCTCTGATAAAAAATAAAAATTAAAAAAAGAACAAGAAAAAAAAGAGAGAAAAAAGGGGAAAAAAAGAACAAGAAGTAATGAGACATACACTTAAGGGACTTTTTGCTGGCACATTGCATTCTAGTTTACAACCAGAACACGACTTCCATTAAAGCTCTGTCATCACTAATAAAGCAGCTTTATAAGCAATGTTGAAGGTAGCTTAAAAGAATTCTCACTAATTATTGACAGTAACAAGAAAACAAACAAAAGTAAAAATCTCACGGCAAAAAGTATACATAGAGTAAGGGTAGTAGATCAAACACTTATTAAACTTCTGTAAAGAATAAAAGACAACAGTAGTACTTTTTTTAAAAGAGAGGGCCCAAATAAATCAGAACTGAAAGAGATGATGTTACAAGAGCCACCATAGAAATACAAAGTATCCTAAGATACACACAGGGTAACTCAGGGCTCAGACTGGACAGAGCCCACTCTCCATTCCCCTGTACATGACTTACAGGAGCCTCAGGAATTGAGGAGGGGGTCCTTGAGGAGAGGCACAAGATAGAAGATGTTAGGCATTAACATGACTGCATTCATTTTAAACATGCCTGAACTACATTCACATGAGATGATTTTGTCCTGTTTGTACATCAGCACCTCTAGTCGGAACTGCAGATCTTTGGTTTCACCACCTCTATGACAGCATTAGCTTCACCTGCTGTGGACCGTCTCCTATAGGATTTCTAGAACCACAAAACATCGAAGCTTCACAGGACCCAGAGTCTGTGCGACTCCACTCAGAGTCTCAACTGCACTCAGAGACTCAGAGTCTCAACAGAGACTCCCCTCTTGGAGGACACACACAAAGTAGTGTGCACATCAGGACCCAGGGGAAGGAGCAGTCACCCCATAGGTGAATGATCATACCTAACTGCTAGTTTTAGAGGGTCTCCTGCAGAGGTGGGGTGTGGCTGCGGCTCACCATGGGGACAACGACACTGACAGCAGAAGTTCTGGGAAATACTCCTTGGCGTGAACTCTCCCAGAGTCCACCTTTAGCCTCACCAAGAGCAAGGTAGGCTCCAGTGCTGGGTCGCCTCAGTCCAAACAACCAACAGGGAGGGAACCCAGCCCCATGCCTCAGCAGACAAGCGGATTAAACTTTTTATTAAACTTTTATTTAATCCACAGACAAGCAGATTAAAGCTCTGCCCACCAGAGCAACACCCAGCTCTACCCACCACCAGTCCCTCGCATAAGGAAGCTTGCACAAGCCTCTCAGATAGACTCAATCACTGGAGAGCAGACAGCAGAAGCAAGAAGAACTACAATTCTGCAGTCTGTGGAAGGAAAACCACATTCACAGAAAGATAGAGAAAATGAAAAGGCAGAGGACTTTATACCAGATCAAAGAACAAGATAAATCCTCAGAAAAACAACGAAATGAAGTGGGGATAGGTAACCTTCCAGTAAAAGAATTCAGAATAATGATAGTGAAGATGATCCAAGACCTTAGAAAAATAATGGAGGCAAAGATCGAGAAGATGCAAGAAATGCTTAACAAAGACCTAGAAGAATTAAGGAACAAACACCTAGAAGAATTAAAGAACAAACAAACAGAGATGAACAATACAATAACTGAAATGAAAAATACACTAGAAGGAATCAGTAGCAGAATAACTGTGACAGAAGAACGGATAAGTGACCTGGAAGACAGAAAGGTGGAAATCACTGCCATGGAACAGAATAAAGAAAAAGAATGAAAATAAATGAAGACAACCTAAGAGACTTCTGGGACAACATTAAATGCAACAACATTCGCATTATAGGGGTCCCAGATGGAGAACAGAGAGAGAAAGGACTCGAGAAAATATCTGAAGAGATTATAGTTGAAAACTTCCCTAGCATGGGAAAAGAAATAGCCACCAAAGTCCATGAAGCGCAGAGAGTCCCAGGCAGGATAAACCAAAGGAGAAAAATGCCGAGACACACAGTAATCAAATTGAAAAAATTAAAGACAAAGAAAAATTATTGAAAGCAACAAGGGAAAAATGACAACATACAACGGAACTCCCATAAGGTTAACAGCTGATTTCTCAGCAGAAAATCTACAAGCCAGAAGGGAGTGGCATGATAAATTTAACGTGATGAAAGGGAAGAACCTACCACCAAGAGTACTCCACCCAGCAAGTATCTCATTCAGATTTGATGGAGAAATCAAAAGCTTTACAGACAAGCAAAAGCTAAGAGAATTCAGCACCACGAAACCAGCTCTACAACAAATGCTAAAGGAACTTCTCTAAGTGGGAAACACAAGAGAAGAAAAGGACCCACTAAGACAAACCCATAACAATTAAGAAAATAATAATAGGAACATACATATTGATAATTACCTTAAACATGAATGGATTAAATGCTCCAACCAAATGACACAGGCTCACTGAATGGATACAAAAACAAGATCCATATATATGCTGTCTACAAGAGACCCATTTCAGACCTAGGGACACATACAGACTGAAAGTGAGGGGATGGAAAAATATATTCCATGCAAATGAAAATCAAAAGAAAGCTGGAGTAACAATACTCATATCAGATAAAATAGATTTTAAAATAAAGAATGTTACAAGAGACAAGGAAGGACACTACATAATGATCAAGGGATCAATCCAAGATATAACAATTATAAATGTATATGTACCCAACACAGGAACACCTCAATATATAAGGCAACTGCTAACAGCTATAAAAGAGGAAATCAACAGTAACACAATAATAGCAAGGGACTTTAACACCTCACTTACACCAATGGAGATCATCCAGACAGAAAATTAATAAGGAAACACAAGCTTTAAATGACACAATAGACCAGATAGATTTAATGGATATTTATAGGACATTCCATCCAAAAACAGCAGACTACAAGTTCTTCTCAATGGTACACCGAAAATTCTCTGGGATAGATCACATCTTGGGTCACAAATAAAGCCTCAGTAAATTTAAGAAAACTAAAATCATATCAAGCAGCTGTTCCGACCACAATGCTATGAGATTAGAACTCAATTACAGGGAAAATAATGTAAAAAACAAACACATGGAGGCTAAACAATACGTTTCTAAATAACCAAGAGATCACTGAAGAAATAAAAGAAGAAATCAAAAACTACCTAGAGACAAATGACAACAAAAACACGATGATTGAAAACCTATGGGAGGCAGCAAAAACAGTTCTAAGAGGGAAGTTTATAGCAATAAAAGCCTACCTCAAGAAACCAGAAAAATCTCAAATAAACAATCTAACCCTACACCTAAAGGAACTAGAGAACGAAGAACAAAACCCAAAGTTAATAGAAGGAAAGAAATCATAAAGATCAGAGCAGAAATAAATGAAATAAAAACAATAGCAAAGATCAATAAAACTAAAAGCTGGTTCTTTGAGAAGATAAACAAAAATGATAAACCTGTAGCCAGACTCAAGTAAAAGAGGGAGAGGACTCAAATCAATAAAATTAGAAATGAAAAAGGAGAAGTTGTAACAGACACCACAGAAATACAAAGCATCCTAAGAGACCTCTACAAGCAACTCTATGCCAATAAAATGGACAACCTGGAAGAAATGGACAAATTCTTAGAAAGGTATAACCTTCCAAGACTGAACTGGGAAGAAATAGAAAATATGAACAGACCTATCACAAGTAATGAAATTGAAAGTGTGATTAAAAATCTTCCAACAAACAAAAGTCCAGAACTAGATGGCATCAGAGGTGAATTCTATCAAACATTTAGACAAGAGCTAACACCCAATCTTCTCAAACTCTTCAGAACTTTTCAGGGGAAGGAACACTCCCAAACTCATTATATGAGGCCACCATCACCCTGATACCAAAACCAGACAAAGATACTACAGAAAAACAAAATTAGAGACCAATATCACTGATTAATATAGATGTAAAAATCCTCAACAAAATACTAGGAAACAGAATTGAACAACACATTAAAAGGATCATACACCATGATCAGGTGGGGTTTATCCCAGGGATGCAAGAATTCTTCAATATACACAAATCAATCAATGTGATACACCATATTAACAAATTGTAGAATAAAAATATGATCATCCCAATAGATGCAGGAAAAGCTTTCAACAAAATTCAACACCAATTTATGATTAAAAGTCTCCAAAAAGTGGGCATAGAGGGAATCTACCTCAACATAATAAAGGCAGTATATGACAAACCCACAGCAAACATCATTCTCAATAGTGAAAAACTAAAAGCATTTCCTCTAAGATCAGGAACAAGATAAGGATGTCCACTCTCACCACTATTACTCAACATAGTTTTGGAAGTCCTAGACACAGTAATCAGAGAAGAAAAAGAAATAAAAGGAATACAAATTGGAAAAGAAGAAGTAAAATTGTCACTGTTTGCAAATGACACGATACTACACATAGTGAATCCTAAAGATGCCACCAGAAAACTACTAGAGCTAATCAATGAATTTGGTAAAGTTGCAGGATACAAAATTAATGCACAGAAATCTCTTGCATTCCTATACACTAACAATGAAAGATCAGAAAGAGAAATTAAGGAAACAATCTCATTCACCATTGCAACAAAAAGAATAAAATACGGAGGAATGAACCTACATAAGGAGGTAAAAGACCTGTACTCAGAAAACTATAAGACACTGCTGAAAGAAATCAAAGATGATATAAACATATGGAAGTATAAACCATGTTCTTGGATTAGAAGAATCAATATTGTGAAAATGACTATAGTACCCAAAGCAAGCTACAGATTCAATGCAATCCCTATCAAATACCACTGGCATTTTCTACAGAACTAGAACAAAAAAATCTTAAAATTTGTATGGAGACACAAAAGACCCCGAATAGCCAAAGCAGTCTTGAGGGAAATTAAAAGAGCTGGAGGAATCAGACTTCCTAACTTCAGACTATACTACAAAGCTACATTAATCAAGACTATATGGTACTGGCACAAAAACAGAAATATAGATCAATTGAACAAGATAGAAAGCCCAGAGATAAACCTACGTACCTATGGCTAACTCATCTATGACAAAGGAGGCAAAGATATACAATGAAGAAAAGACAGTCTCTTCAGTAAGTGGTGCTGGGAAAACTGGACAACTACACGTGAAAGAATGAAATTAGAACACTCCATAACACCATACACAAAAATAAACTCAAAATGAATTAGAGATCTAAATGTTAGACCAGACACTATAAAATTATTAGAGGAAAACATAGGCAGAACACTCTATGACATAAATCACAGCAAGATCCTTTTTGACCCACCTCCTAGAGAAGTGGAAATAAAAACAAAAATAAACAAATGGGACCTAATGAAACTTCAAAGCTTTTGCACAGCAAAGGAAAACATAAACAAGACGAAAATACAACCCTCAGAATGGGAGAAAATGTTTTCAAATGAAGCAAATGACAAAAGATTAATCTCCAAAATTTACAAGCAGCTCGTGTAGCTCAATATCACAAAAACAAACAACACAATCCAAAAATGGGCAGAAGACCTAAATAGACATTTCTCCAAAGGAGATATACAGATTGCCAATAAACACATGAAAGGATGCTGAACATCACTAATCATTAGAGAAATGCAAATCAAAACTACAGTGAGGTATCACCTCCCAGCAGTCAGAATGGCAATCATCAAAAAATCTACAAACAATAAATGCTGGAGAGGCATTTACTGGAGAAAAGGGAACGTTCTTGCACTGTTGCTGGGAATGTAAATTGCTATACCCACTAGGGATAACAGTATAGAGGTTCCTTAAAAAACTAAAAATAGAAGTACCATACGACCCAGCAATCCAACTACTGGGCATTTGCCCTGAGAAAACCATAATTCAAAAAGAGTTATATACAACAATGTTCATTGCAGTTCTACTTACAATAGCCAGGACATGGAAGCAACCTAAGTGTCCATCGACAGATGAATGGATAAAGAATATCTGGCACATATATAAATGGAATATTACTCAGCCATAAAAAGAAACAAAACTGAGTTATTTGTAGTGAGGGGGATGGACTTAGAGTCTGTCCTACACAGTGAAGTAAGTCAGAAAGAGAAAAATAAATACCGTGTGCTAACAGAGATATATGGAATCTAAAGAAAAAAGTTTATGAAGAACCTAGGGGCAGGACAGGATTAAGGACACAGACATAGAGAAAGGACTTGAGGACACAGGGAGGGGGAAGGGTAAGCTGGGATGAAGTGAGAGAGTGCCATGGACATATATACATTACCAAATGTAACATCGATAGCTACTGGGAAGCAGCCACATAGCACAGGGAGATCAGCTCAGTGCTTTGTGACCACCTAAAGGGGTGGGATGTGGAGGGTGGGAGGGAGATGTAAGAGGGAGGGGATATGGTGATATATGTATATGTATAATTGATTCACTTTGTTATACAGCAGAAACTAACACTCCATTGTAAAGCAATTATACTCCAATAAAGGTGTAAAAGGAAAATAAAAAAGAAAGAAGCCCAGAGATAAACCTACACACCTATGGTCAACTAATCTATGACAAAGTAGGCAAGACTATACAATGGAGAAAAGACAGTGTCTTCAATCAGTGGTGCTGGGAAAAATGGACAGCTACATGTAAAAGAATGAAATTAGAACACCCTCTAACACCATACACAAAAATAAATTCAAAATGGATTAGAGACCTTAATGTAAGACCGAACAGTATAAAACTCTTAGAGGAAAACATAGGAAGAATACTCTAACATAAATCACAGCAAGATCTTTTTTGATCCACCTCCTAGAATAATGACATAAAAAAGAAAACTAAACAAATGGGACCTAATGAAATGTAAAAGCTTTTGCAAAGCAATGGAAACTACAAACACAAAAAGACAACACTCAGAATGGGAGAATATATTTGCAACTGAATCAATGGACAAAGGATTAATCTCCAATATATATAAACAGCTCATGCAGCTCAATATTAAAAAAACAAACAACCCAATACAAAAATGGGCAGAAGATCTAAATAGACATTTCTTCCAAGAAGACGTAGAGATGGCCAAGGAGCACATGAAAAGCTGCTCTACATCACTAATTATTAGAGAAATGCAAATCAAAACTACAATGAGGTATCACCTCACACCTGTTAGAATGGGCATCATCAGAAAATCTACAAACAACAAATGCTGGAGAGGGTGTGGAGAAAAGGAACCCTCTTCCACGATTGGTGGGAATGTAAATTGATAGTCACTATGGAGAACAGTATGGAGGTTCCTTAAAAAACTAAAAATAGAATTACCATATGATCCAGCAACCCACTACTGGGCATATACCCAGAGAAAACCATAAATCAAAAAGACACATTCACCACAATGTTCATTGCAGCACTATTTACAATAGCCAGGTAATGGAAGCAACCTAAATGCCCACAGACAGACGAATGGATAAAGATGTGGTACATATATAAAATGGACTATTAGCCATAAAAAGGAATGAAATTGGGTCATTTGTAGAGACGTCAATGGATCTAGAGACTGTCATACAGAGTGAAGTAAGTCAGAAAGAGAAAAACAAATATTGTATATTAACGCATATATGTGGAACCTAGAAAAATGGTACAGATGAACCGGTTTGAAGGGCAGAAATAGAGACACAGATGTAGAGAACAAATGTATGGACACAAAGAGGGGAAAGCCATGGGGGGGGGTGGGAGGAGTTGGGAGATTGGGATTGACATGTATACATTTATATGTATAAAATAGATAACCAATAAGAACCTGCTGTATAAAAAATAAATAAAATAAAATGAAAAATAAAATTTTTTAAAAAACGGAAAAAAGTTATTCCCTTCATATACATGTATTTATATGAATGAATTATTTCCATGCTTACATCCATAACAACAAAAAAGAGGAATAAAACCTACCTTGAAACAAAAAAGAAAAAAACAAAACAGAACCCACCAGTTATACAGATGAAAACCCTATCAGGGCACTTGCTCCAGTGGTAGACAATTCTGAAGTTGGTCAGAGGTGGGGAATCGTCTCGCATGCAGCCAGCAGCCCCCCCGCAAGGAGTGTCCTCATTACAAGCCTGGGGGACCGTGCCGAGGCATCTGTGAGTAAACGTGAGATGAGCCCCAGGCCAGCTGCTGCTGAACTGTTCCCAACCTTCCCAGGTAAAACACCTGAATATGTACAAGGACTTGAAAGCCTAGAGGAAGGGCCATGGAGCCACACGAGTGACAGCATGCCGGCTGACTTGGTGCCTGCAGGCCAGCCAGGATGGTCCTGGCCCTGGGTGCTCTTCTGGAAGATTTCCATTTCCCTGCCTGAGATACCCGTCCTGTCCCTGCCCCCACTGCTTTTTTCCTTCCTCACCTCTGCCCAGGGAGAAATTCCAGCAGCAGGTATGGGTGACACATCCTCTTCTTTAGCAGGTGGCAGCCTGGCAACTGCTGCAGAAAGTCCAGCAGAGCCCCACTCACACTGGGCCACCCACAAAGCTGTGGCCTCTCACTCCCTCCCACCAGCCCAGCCCCGAGACTGCTGACAGGGCAGAGAAAATGGCGTCAGGCACAGCTGCAGGGGCTCTTGCTGCCTGGAGTGGTATTCATATTGATCTCAACCCAGGCACACCTGGGGAGGGCTGGCCGGCACGGTAAGGCTGCCCAGGTCAGCCAATCATCACCCCTCAGGGGCTCACAGTTGCAGAAAATGGAACTTGCTGAACCGGCCAGGTACAAGGAACAGGTGGGAGATCCTGAGAGTCAGGATAGACAAGGGGCTGCAGCTTTGGCTTGTTTTCTAATCATTTTATCTGGCCCATGAGTGGGAGACAACTTCAAGAAAACCCTCTCCTAATGAGAGGAACCCAGGAGTCAGGGAGAGGAGGGGTGGGCGGTGGTTGGAGACAGAGGCCTGGTGCCCCGGGTGCAGTGGAAGTCTCTGGAAGACCAGGTGGAGGGAGGCCACACAGAGTGATGCCCAGGGTCACAGAACTGTTGCAGCTGCTGTTTGTTAGTTCATGTCCTGCTCTGAGGTGCTCTGTGTCAGCTCTGAGTGACAGGTGAGCTGGGGGTGCTCTGCAATTAGGGCTATGTGCATGGTTCCTGTGTGCCCAGCCCTGCCACGGTACCTGCAAGGGTAACTCTGTATCCGGGGATTGGTCTGACTATGAGAGCCCCATGGGCTGCTGGGGACCTGGTAAAGGATGTCAGGACAGTCAGTGAAGCCACCGAGGATATACCTCCAGCTGCTCCTAATTCCTACACCCTGCTGGTCATTCTACCAACCACCAGGACATGGTATTCTGTATTAGTCTTCAATGATGCCTTCTTTTGTATTCCATTAGTCCCAGAGTCACAAGAAATTTTGGCTTGTGAGTGGCAGGACTCAACATACAACTAAAACAATACTTCTGGGCCGTCTTGCCTCAAGGGTGCAAAAATTCCCACACCGTCTTTGGGGAAAGCTTAGCTAAAGACCTAAAAGTTCAACCTCTGGAAAAGGAAACCCTCCTTCAATACGCAGATGACATTCTGATCGCCAACCCTACTAAGGAGGCCTCTGAACTACCAAGCCAATAAAGGATAGAAGTTGTCCAAGAAAAAGCTCAAATATCACAGACTGCGGTGACCTGCCTGGGCTTCATTCTCACAGAAGGTCGGAGAAGCCCATCCCAGGAAAGGGAAGAAACCATTTTCAGCCTTACCCCTTTCTAAAACTAGAAGACAGCTTAGGGGTTCCTGGGGAGGCCAGGGTTTGCTGCTTCTGGATCCCTAACTACAGTCTACTAGTTGGGCCTCTATATGAAACACTGAAAGGAAAAGATGATGATCCTTTTGAATAGAATCCAGAAGTGGCCTTTCAAGAATGGAAAGAGCAGTCAATTCAGACCCTTGCCCTGGAACTCCCTAATTTAGCTAAACCCTTTGACCTTTACATTCCCGGTGAAAGGTGAATCGCCATTGGAGAATTAGTGCAAAAACTGGGACCACTTGAAATGGAACAATGCAAGAATGCCATCCAGGTAGGATAAACTACGGTCACCAAGGGGCTTGGCCCACTGCCACATCTGGCCAAGATACTGGCGGTATCTAAAAACCTGGAAATCAGCAGCCCAAAAGGCCACCTCCCTCCTAAGGGAAAAGGACCCCACGTGGTGATCCTAACCACCAACCATGCCCTGAAGTTGCAGGGTTCGCTCCGTGGGCACACCGACCTCGAGTGAGGAGGCCCTCCAACTCCAACATCCAGAGAGATAACCGGGGGCAACAGGGCACCATGACGACTCGTGTGAACATCACTTGACCTGGAGTTTCTCTCATAAAACAACAAGAGTGTGTCCCAAAAGAGTAGACTACTGCTTGCAGGACTTACTGCACCCAGAGGGGAGGTAATAATCTTGGCAGGGGAACCGTATATCACACTGTCACCATAGAAAAGCCTACAGACACCATGATGATGGTGGCCAATAAGACCAGCTGGACTCCTGTTTACTTCAAAAGGCTGTTGACTCAGTGGCCATCATGGTCCTTGATCACCACTGACCCTGGACTGTCTGGGAGTTCAGCGGGCAGGGCTCTGACACCTGGTGCTGTTTGTACGTTAATTCAGGGGCCTAATTGAAGAAAGTACAGACTACTGTTCAGAGCATCTAGGCTGGCAGAAACGGTCAGCCTAAGGAGGCTGAAAAAATGTGGGGTGGGGTGAAACCAGCCCCCACAGCGTCTCTGCACATCTCTTTCCTGGACCCTTAAAGGTCATTAGAATCTATAACACTTCCAATGCTGGTGCTCAGGTGGACGAGCAAGGAGGCAGGGGGCCTGGGGACAATCAACGTCACCTGGAGGCTGCTGGGGAGAAGCTCTGACCCTCGCCCCCGGGTATGAGGGCTCCCAACTCAGCACTCAGCAGTTACAGAAGAAGGGTCTGCACCCTCAGAACTCCAAGAATGAGGAACGGGACAAAAGGCAGAGGAGGGGTTTCTCCCCAGCAAAGCCCGTTAAAAATCCCTGGGAGATAAAAATAGAATCTGTGCAATAAAGTCAAGTCTAACCTTTTGTATCCTTTGTGCTTTGTCTAATTTCACGTACTCCTAGGGTCTCGCATGCAGAGGTTCCACACCCGGCACTTCAGACCAGATTTCCTAGTGCAGAATGGCTGGGACGACACCTCAGCTCCTGGGGCCCAGTGCAGACTCCGCGATATAGAGCCTGAGCTGCAGCCAACCCAGCCCTTGAAAGCTCTGTCCCCTCCCTCCCACTGACTCTGACGGGATCTCTACACAGCAGCCCAGCCCACAGCCCACGGGGTAGTGCATGCTCTCACCTCTCCATTCTCTGATCAAAATATAAAGTTTCCTTTGCTTGTGAACCAAACTCACTCTCGATCTGTTGGCCCCAATGACACTGGGCAGGGGGACACTTGTTGGGGTCCACTCTGGAGGATCAGTAACAGAAATTGAGACTATTGTAACCTCAATGAACAGATGTGTGAGCCAAACTGTATTTAACATAGAACAGTGTATAAGGCTCGGGTAAAATAAGATGTTTCTAACACTTCCATTTGATATTTCCATCACTTTATTATAAGCAAGTTCAGTGAAAGGGTTTGTCTTATTTGTCAGGTCAATATTAGAGAAACGAAGTGATTTCTTTCCAAGGATGTACATCTAATAATCTTGGTTAAACCTTCAATCTTGTTTTAAATGCTTTTCCATTGAAAATGATACCTCTCTTTCAGCTCCCCCATGTCTGAGAAGTATAAAATCTTATAATTTATTATTACCAAAGGGGAAAGGTGGGAGGAGGGATAAATTAACAGTTTGGGATTAACACATACACACTGCTATGTATAAAATAGATCATCAACAAGGAACTACTGTATAGCACAGGGAACTACACTCAACATTTTGCAATAACCTATAAGGGGAAATAATCTGAAAAAGAATAGATATTTTTATTGACATCATTTATCAATGACAGTTAAAGTGTAACCTAAGGGAAGCTGGTGGTGAGTACTTCTGACCCTGAAGACTTCAATCATCTAAAGTTTGGACTCTGCCTACTTCCCAAGGCCCTTAATGAACATATGTGTAGCCGTAGCTTAAAAAATTCCCCAGTTTGGGTTTCGGGGAGACACTGATTTTGAAAAAGCCCTGGTGTTCTCCTTACATGAATGGGACTCTTCCTACTGCTAAAACATGTCTGTCACACCCAGAGGATAGTATACTGTCTGATCGGGAAGAGTTTGGAAAAGGCATCTCATCTCCTCATCTCCTGGTGCTCGGGTTCACCCCTCCAGCCTCTTTACTAACAGTCTCCCCACTTGGAGATGTCAGCACTGTCAACATCCTGTTGCGTACAGTTTGGAATTTGTCCAGAGGATGAAGCGGAAGGATGAGGAACAATGAGAGACAAGTCCTAGGTGTTCAGACAGGCACATGTCACTTTAATTTCCAATCAGGAAGACGAATTGACCAAAGGCTAGGTTTGCCCATGGAAACAGTAGAGGGCTTGAGGAAATCCTGCTGCTTTGTGGCCAGTTCCCATAAACACAAGTTGAACAATGGAACTCAGGGGCAGTAAAATTCACAAAACTGCAGAGTTGAAAATATCTATCACTGAAAAATGTCATGAGGAAAGTCAGAGAAAAGGACTTGTAAGCAAGGGAGAATGGCAGGAAAGGGATTTGAGGAGGTAGAAAGGACTCGCCATAAAGCACAAGAAAAGGGGCTGAACATTGCCAACATTGCAGTTGGCCAAAAAGGGTGTATGCGTTTTTTTCTGTATATATTCAAGAAAAGGGCATACACTTTTTTAGCCAACCAAACAGGTGGGCACTGGAAATCAATACTACAAAAGATATCACTTTGCATCAGTCAGAAGAGCCATCCTCATAAAGCGTAAACAACAGAAATGCAGGACAGGGCAAGGAGAAGAGGGAGCCCTGTGAGACTTATAGTGGAAATGTATATTGCCAACGGCCATTCTGGAGAAGTGTATTGTGTTTACTAAAGCATCTAAAAAATGAGCTACAGAGCATAGGGCACTTGCACTCATGGGCGTATATCTTGGGAAAAACAAAAATCGAGAGGACACAGGCACCCCAATGTTTACCCCCTCTCTGTTTAAAAGATCCTCGACTAGTATATAACTTAAATGTCTCCGGAGAGAACAAATGGATAGAGATGTGGTACTTAGGTAGAGTGGAATATTATTCAGCCTGGAAATCAATGAAATATGGCCAGTTGTAACAACTCCGGAGGAGTTACGTATGATAATTCTAAGTGACATAATTCAAAAAGAAAAAGACACATATCATAAGATATCACTTAAAGATGGAATCCAAAATGGCTACACATGAAATAAATTACAAAACAAAAACATAGTCAAATATGTAGAAAACACGCATAAGGCTGCTAAACGGGAAAGGTGGGGAGGGGTGAGGCATCATCCAGGAGGTTGAAATTAGCAAAGATACCATTCCAAATACCAAACTGATAATCAACAAGGCCTACACGGTAGCTAAAAGAACTGTACTCAGCACACTCAAGTCACCGGAAAAGAATATATACGACTGGTAAGAATCTGAAAAAGAATTTACTGATGTCTCTCTGTACGTGAATCAAGTGGATGTACAGCAGCAAGAAACAGAGCTTTGAAAATCAGCTGTAACCAATATAGTAATAAATTGAAAAAAATAAACGACAGAGAGACAGAGAAAACTTCTTACAACTTTTCCTCAGGGATGGTGATGCAACATGGATTGAACACATCTAGACCCACAGCAGGATGAGACATAAGGCTGGAAACTGTTTGCGCTAAGAGAAATGTGAGGTTGGGTGAGGAAATGCACACCCTTTAAAGTAATACTACCTGGTACCCATTCAATGGGTCCCAAATCTGCAGGTTCAAGGGATCTTCCTACAGCTAAAACATGCATGGAAAACCCAGAGGACTGTACACCATGTGATCGGGAGATGTGTCTAAAATGCAGCTCATTTATCCTCTCCTGGTGCTCCTGTTCACCATTCCAGCCACGTTACTTAGAATCTCCCCACTTGGAGAATCAGCACATTTCAACTTCTGTTTCACACATTTTGCAAATTGTGAGGAGGATGAACGGGAAGAGGGGGAAACAATGAGAGAATAGTTGTAGGGGTTTGGACAGGCACATATCACTCTAATTTCCCATTAAGAATAAGAATTGAAAAAAGGCTCAGCCCGCCTCGCCGGAGCCAAAATAGGGCCTGAAGCAATCCTGCGGGTTTGAGGCCAGCTCACAAAAGAACAACTTAAAAAATGGAGCTCAGGGTCACTGCAATTCACACACCTGCAGAGTTATAAATGAAAACTAACATCCAAAACTATGTTGAGGTAAGGCAAAGAAGAGGATCTGAATGCAAGACAGAATTGCAAGAAACAGATTTCAAGAGATAGATTGGACTCGTCTTTAAAGCACATGAAAAGTGGCAGAATTTCGATAATGATGCAGTTGGTCCAAAAGGGCGTATGCGTTTTTTCCTGATTATATCCAGGAAAACACGCATATGCACCTTATGGGCAAGGAAACAAGGAAGCAATGCAAATGTGCACAACAAAGAAGTCTCATTTCCCACCGGTCAAAAGGGCCATCCTAAAAAAGTGTAAAATCCAGAAAGGCAGGACAGGCCATGGAGAACAGGGAGCCTTTATACGCTGATGGGCAGTGTGTGAACTGCCGAGAGCCACTCTGGAGAAGTGTATGGTGGTTCCTAAATCATCTAAAAAAACAGAGCTACAGAGAATAGGACACTTCCAATCATGGGAGTATATCTAGGAAAGTCTAAAAATCAACAAGACACAAGCACACCACATTTTAGGGCTACTCTGTTTACAAGAACCTCAACTTCAGTACACCTTAAATATCCCAGGAAAGAGAACAATGGATAAAGAAGATGTGGTACTTATGTACAATGGAATATCTCTTCACCATGAAATCAATGTAATAAGGCTAGTAGAAGGATAAAGAGTGGATTTAGGTCCGATAATACTACTTGAAATAAGTCAAACAGAAAAAGAAACATATCATAAGATATCACTTATAGAGGGAGGGTAAATATGGCTGCACAAGAAATGAATTACAGAACAGAACAGTGTCTCACATTTAGAAAACACACTTATGTCAGCTTAAGGGGAAAGGAGAGGTGGGGTGATGCATAAAACCAGAGTTTGAAATTAGCACAGATACCGTTCAATAAACCAAATAGGTATTAGACAAGATCTACACCTTGCTCAATGAACTGACCTCAACACACCCAATACACTGCACAGAAATATATCTGAGTAATAAGAATCTTAAAACCCATGTATTGATATATCTTCATAAGGGAATCAAGTGTGTGCAGAGCAGCAGAAACACAGCAGTGAAAATGAGCTAAACCCCATTATAGAAATAAATTTTAAAAACAAAACGCAGAAACAATCAAAGAGAGAAAAATTCTTACAATATTCGCTCAGGGGCTGTGATGCAACCTGGATTGACCACATATAAACCCACAGCTGGATAAGACATAAGGCTGGACACTTGGGGCTGAGAGGATTGGTGAGCTTTGGTGAGCAACTGCCGAAACTTTAATGCAATACTTCATGCTACTCATTCCAAGGGTCCCAACACTCCAGGTTGAAGGGAATCTTCCTACAGCTAAACCATGCTTGGGAAACCCAGCGACTGGTATACCATATGATTAGGAAAGGTTTCTAAAACGCACCTCATTGTTCCTCTCCTGGGGCTCCGGATCGACATTCCAGCCGCTTTACTAACAACAACCCCACATGGAGAGTCAATGCCTTTAAGTTTTGGTATCGCACAGTCTGCAGTTAGTGTGGAGGATGAATGGGAATAGGGGGAACCAGTGAGAAACTAGCTGTAGCGGTTTCAATGGGCACATGTCACTCTAATTTCATATCAGTAAGAAGAATTAACCAAAGGCACAGCAAGGCGTCCCAGAAGAAGAATAGGGCCTGAAGGAATCCTGTGGTTATGAGGCAAGATCACAAAAATAAGAGCTGAAAAATGGAACTAAGGGCCACTGCAATTCAAAAAAGTGCAGAGTTATAAAGGCCAACTATTTTCAAAAAGTATATTGAGGAAAGGCTATGAAGAGGCATTGAAAGCAAGGCAGAATTACCGGAAACTGATTTCAGGAGGTAGACTGGAATTGCATTTAAAGCATAGGAAAAGAGGCAGAACTTCGACAATGATGCACTTGGCCAAAAAGGGCGTATGCGTTTTTTCCTAAATATATTCAGGAAAAAACGCATACGCCCTTTCTGGCCAACCAAGCAAGCTTGCAAAGGAAATCTGCACTACAATGAAGTCTCACTTCCCCCTGGTCAAAAGGGCCATCTGAAAAAAGTGTAAAATCCAGAAAGGCAGGACAGGCCATGGAGAACTGGGAGCCTTGTTATGCTGATGGGCGGGATGTAAATTGCCAACAGCCACTCAGGAGAAGTGTATGGTGTTTCCTGAAACATCTAAAAAACAAAGCAACAGAGCCTAAGGCACTTCCACTTATGGTCCTATAGCTTAGGTAAATTAAAATCAAAAAGACACAGCCACCCCAAAGTTTGGGACGGCTCTGTTCACAAGAACCTCGCTTACGGTACAAGTTCAATATCGCAGAAAGCGAAAAATGGATAAAGAAGTTGTGGTACTTACGTACAATGCAATATCACTCAGCAATGAAATGTACGTCATCAGGCCCGTAGCAGCATAATGAGTGGATTCAGGTATGATGATTCTAACTGGAATAAGTCACACAGAAAAAGAAACATCATAAGATATCACTAATACACGGAATGTAAACTTGGCTACACAGGAACTGAATTACAAAACAGAACAGGGTCTCAAATTTAGAAAACCAACTTATGCTTGCTTAAGGGGAAAGGTGAGTTGGGGTGCTGCATAAAACCAGAGATTGAAATGAGCACAGATAAAGTTCCTTAAGCCAAACTAGGAATAGACAAGAGCTACTCCTTGCTCAACGAAATGGACTCAACACCCCATATTAAACGCCTAAGAATGTACCTGACTAGTAAGTATCTTAAAACCTACGGATTGCTATGTCTCCGAAAGAGAATCAAGCGTGTGTACAGGGGCATAAACGCAGCAGTGATAGGATTGGAGAGGTTTGGTGAGCAAATGAAGACCCTTTGAAGTCATATTGCATGGTACCCATTCCACGGGTCTCAACTCTCCAGGTTTAAGGGATTCTTCCTTCAGCTAAAACATGCATGTGGAACCCAGAGTATGATCAACCATGTGATTGGGAGACGTGTTCAAATATGTCTCACTTTTCCTCCGCTGGTACTCGGGTGCAACTTTCCAGATTCTTTACTAACACTCTCCCGACTTGGAGAGTCAGTGCCTTTAACCTCCTGTTTGGCCCAGTTTGCAATTTCTGCGGAAGATGAACAGGAATAGGGAGAACCAATGAGAGACTAGCTGGAGGTGTCTGGACGGGCAAATTTAACTCTCATTTCCCACCAGGAAGAGGAATTAACCAAAGGCTCAGCGTGCCGTGCTGGAACCAGATTAGGGCCTGAAGCAATCCTGTGGTGTTGCGGCCAGCTCACAAGAAACCGAGTTGAAGAAAGGAGCTGAGGGGCACTGTAATTCACAAACCTGCAGACTTCTAAATGACAGCTACCGTCCAAAAATATACTGAAGTAAGGCTACCAAGAAGACTTGAAAGCTTAGCAGAATTGCAGGAAACCGATTTCAGGAGGTAGACTGGAATTGCATTGAAAGCATAGGAAAAGAGGCAGAACGTCCACAATGATGCACTTGGCCAAAAAGGGCGTATGCGTTTTTTCCTGAATATATTCAGGAAAAAACGCATACTCCCTTGTTGGCCAACCAAGCAAGCTTGCAAAGGAAATCTGCACTACAATGAAGTCTCACTTCCCCCTGGTCAAAAGGGCCATCTGAAAAAGTGTAAAATCCAGAAAGGCAGGACAGGCCATGGAGAACTGGGAGCCTTGTTATGCTGATGGGCGGGATGTAAATTGCCAACAGCCACTCAGGAGAAGTGTATGGTGTTTCCTGAAACATCTAAAAAACAAAGCAACAGAGCCTAAGGCATATCCACTTATGGTCCTATAGCTTAGGTAAATTAAAATCAAAAAGACACAGCCACCCCAAAGTTTGGGACAGCTCTGTTTACAAGAACCTCGTTTACGGTACAAGTTCAATATCGCAGAAAGCGAAAAATGGATAAAGAACTTGTGGTACTTACGTACAATGCAATATCACTCAGCAATGAAATGTACGTCATCAGGCCCGTAGCAGCATAATGAGTGGATTCAGGTATGATGATTCTAACTGGAATAAGTCACACAGAAATAGAAACATCATAAGATATCACTAATACACGGAATGTAAACTTGGCTACACAGGAACTGAATTACAAAACAGAACAGGGTCTCAAATTTAGAAAACCAACTTATGCTTGCTTAAGGGGAAAGGTGAGTTGGGGTGCTGCATAAAACCAGAGATTGAAATGAGCACAGATAAAGTTCCTTAAGCCAAATATGGAATAGACAAGAGCTACTCCTTGCTCAACGAAATGGACTCAACACCCCATATTAAACGCCTAAGAATGTACCTGACTAGTTAGTATCTTAAAACCTACGGATTGCTATGTCTCCGAAAGGGAATCAAGCGTGTGTACAGGGGCATAAACGCAGCAGTGATAGGATTGGAGAGGTTTGGTGAGCAAATGAAGACCCTTTGAAGTCATATTGCATGGTACCCATTCCACGGGTCTCAACTCTCCAGGTTTAAGGGATTCTTCCTTCAGCTAAAATATGCATGTGGAACCCAGAGTATGATCAACCGTGTGATCGGGAAACGTGTTCAAATATGTCTCCGTTCTCGTCCCCTGGTACTCGGGTGCAACATTCCAGACGCTTTACTAACACTCTCCCGACTTGGAGAGTCAGTCCCTTTAACCTCCTGTTTGGCCCAGTTTGCAATTTCTGCGGAAGATGAACAGGAATAGGGAGAACCGATGAGAGACTAGCTGGAGGTGTCTGGACGGGCAAATTTAACTCTCATTTCCCACCAGGAAGAGGAATTAACCAAAGGCTCAGCGTGCCGTGCCGGAACCAGATTAGGGCCTGAAGCAATCCTGCGGTGTTGTGGCCAGCTCACAAGAAAGCGAGATGAAGAAAGGAGCTCAGGGGCACTGTAATTCACAAACCTGCAGTGTTATAAATGACAGCTATTGTCCAAAACTATACTGAAGTAAGGCTGCCAAGAGGACTTGAAAGCGGGGCAGAATTGCAGGAAACCGATTTCAGGAGGTAGACTGGAATTGCATTGAAAGCATAGGAAAAGAGGCAGAACGTCCACAATGATGCACTTGGCCAAAAAGGGCGTATGCGTTT
Source organism: Globicephala melas (assembly GCF_963455315.2). Lineage (NCBI taxonomy): Eukaryota > Metazoa > Chordata > Mammalia > Artiodactyla > Delphinidae > Globicephala > Globicephala melas. The sequence goes on along the minus strand of NW_027207471.1, from coordinate 116,309 downwards.
TTTCCTGAATATATTCAGGAAAAAACGCATACGCCCTTTTTGGCCAACCAAGCAAGCTTGCAAATGAAATCTGCACTACAATGAAGTCTCACTTCCCCCTGGTCAAAAGGGCCATCTGAAAAAAGTGTAAAATCCAGAAAGGCAGGACAGGCCATGGAGAACTGGGAGCCTTGTTATGCTGATGGGCGGGATGTAAATTGCCAACAGCCACTGGGGAGAAGTGTATGGTGTTTACTGAAACATCTAAAAAACAAAGCAACAGAGCCTAAGGCACTTCCACTTATGGACCTATAGCTTAGGTAAATTAAAATCAAAAAGACACAGCCACCCCAAAGTTTGGGACGGCTCTGTTTACAAGAACCTCGTTTACGGTACAACTTCAATATCGCAGAAAGCGAAAAATGGATAAAGAAGTTGTGGTACTTACGTACAATGCAATATCACTCAGCAATGAAATGTACGTCATCAGGCCCGTAGCAGCATAATGAGTGGATTCAGGTATGATGATTCTAACTGGAATAAGTCACACAGAAATAGAAACATCATAAGATATCAGTAATACACGGAATGTAAACTTGGCTACACAGGAACTGAATTACAAAACAGAACAGGGTCTCAAATTTAGAAAACCAACTTATGCTTGCTTAAGGGGAAAGGTGAGTTGGGATGCTGCATAAAACCAGAGATTGAAATGAGCACAGATAAAGTTCCTTAAGCCAAACTGGGAATAGACAAGAGCTACTCCTTGCTCAACGAAATGGACTCAACACCCCATATTAAACGCCTAAGAATGTACCTGACTAGTAAGTATATTAAAACCTACGGAGTGCTATGTCTCCGAAAGAGAATCAAGCGTGTGTACAGGGGCATAAACGCAGCAGTGATAGGATTGGAGAGGTTTGGTGAGCAAATGAAGACCCTCTGAAGTCATATTGCATGGTACCCATTCCACGGGTCTCAACTCTCCAGGTTTAAGGGATTCTTCCTTCAGCTAAAACATGCATGTGGAACCCAGAGTATGATCAACCATGTGATTGGGAGACGTGTTCAAATATGTCTCACTTTTCCTCCGCTGGTACTCGGGTGCAACTTTCCAGATTCTTTACTCGGGTGCAACTTTCCAGATTCTTTACTAACACTCTCCCGACTTGGAGAGTCAGTGCCTTTAACCTCCTGTTTGGCCCAGTTTGCAATTTCTGCGGAAGATGAACAGGAATAGGGAGAACCGATGAGAGACTAGCTGGAGGTGTCTGGACGGGCAAATTTAACTCTCATTTCCCACCAGGAAGAGGAATTAACCAAAGGCTCAGCGTGCCGTGCCGGAACCAGATTAGGGCCTGAAGCAATCCTGTGGTGTTGCGGCCAGGTCACAAGAAACCGAGTTGAAGAAAGGAGCTCAGGGGCACTGTAATTCACAAACATGCAGAGTTATAAATGACAGCTACCGTCCAAAAATATACTGAAGTAAGGCTACCAAGAAGACTTGAAAGCGTAGCAGAATTGCAGGAAACCGATTTCAGGAGGTAGACTGGAATTGCATTTAAAGCATAGGAAAAGAGGCAGAGCGTCCACAATGATGCACTTGGCCAAAAAGGGCGTATGCGTTTTTTCCTGAATATATTCAGGAAAAAACGCATACGCCCTTTTTGGCCAACCAAGCAAGCTTGCAAACGAAATCTGCACTACAATGAAGTCTAACTTCCCCCCGGTCAAAAGGGCCATCTGAAAAAAGTGTAAAATCCAGAAAGGCAGGACAGGCCATGGAGAACTGGGAGCCTTGTTATGCTGATGGGCGGGATGTAAATTGCCAACAGTCACTTGGGAGAAGTGTATGGTGTTTCCTGAACCATCTAAGAAACAAAGCAACAGAGCCTAGGCCACTTCCACTTATGGTCCTATAGCTTAGGGAAATTAAAATCAAAAAGACACAGCCACCCCAAAGTTTGTGACAACTCTGTTTACAAGAACCTCTTTTACGGTACAAGTTCAATATCGCAGAAAGTGAAAAAAGGATAAAGAATTTGTGGTACTTACATACAATGCAATATCACTCAGCAAAGAAATCTATGTCATCAGGCCCGTAGCAGAATAATGAGTGGATTCAGGTATGATGATTCTAACTGAAATAAGTCACACAGAAAAAGAAACATCATAAGATATTACTAATACACGGAATGTAAACTTGGCTACACAGGAACTGAATTCCAAAACAGAACAGGGTCTCAAATTTAGAAAACCAACTTATGCTTGCTTAAGGGGAAAGGTGATTTCGGGTGCTGCATAAAACCAGAGATTGAAATGAGCACAGATAAAGTTCCTTAAGCCAAACATGGAATAGAAAAGAACTACTCCTTGCTCAATGAAATGGACTCAACACCCCATATTAAACGCCTTAGTATGTACCTGACTAGTAAGTATCTTAAAACCTATGGATCGCTCTGTCTCCGAAAGAGAATCAAGCATGTGTACAGGGGCATAAACGCAGCAGTAATAGGATTGGAGAGGTTCGGTGAGCAAATGAAGACCCTTTGAAGTCATATTGCATGGTACCCATTCCAAGGGTTTCAACTACCCAGGTTTAAGGTATTCTTCCTTCAGCTAAAACATGCATGTGGAACCCAGAGTATGATCAACCATGTGATCGGGAGACGTGTTCAAATATGTCTCAGTTTTAGTACCCTGGTACTCGGGTGCAACATTCCAGATGCTTTACTAACACTCTCCCGACTTGGAGAGTCAGTCCCTTTAACCTCCTGTTTGGCCCAGTTTGCAATTTCTGCGGAAGATGAACAGGAATAGCGAGAACCAATGAGAGACGAGCTGGAGGTGTCTGGACGGGCAAATTTAACTCTCATTTCCCACCAGGAAGAGGAAATAAACAAAGGCTCAGTGTGCCGTGCCGGAACCAGATTAGGGCCTGAAGCCATCCTGCGGTGTTGCAGCCAGCTCAAAAGAAAGCGAGTTGAAGAAAGGAGCTCAGGGGCACTGTAATTCACAAACCTGCAGAGTTATAAATGACAGCTATCGTCCAAAAATATACTGAAGTAAGGCTGCCAAGAGGACTTGAAAGCGGGGCAGAATTGCAGGAAACCGATTTCAGGAGGTAGACTGGAATTGCATTGAAAGCATAGGAAAAGAGGCAGAACGTCCACAATGATGCACTTGGCCAAAAAGGGCGTATGCGTTTTTTCCTGAATATATTCAGGAAAAAACGCATACGCCCTTTTTGGCCAACCAAGCAAGCTTGCAAAGGAAATCTGCACTACAATGAAGTCTCACTTCCCCACGGTCAAAAGGGCCATCTGAAAAAAGTGTAAAATCCAGAAAGGCAGGACAGGCCATGGAGAACTGGGAGCCTTGTTATGCTGATGGGCTGGATGCAAATTGCCAACAGACACTCGGGAGAAGTGTATGGTGTTTCCTGAAACATCTAAAAAACAAAGCAACAGAGCCTAGGGCACTTCCACTTATGGTCCTATAGATTAGGGAAATTAAAATCAAAAAGACACAGCCACCCCAAAGTTTGGAACGGCTCTGTTTACAAGAACCTCATTTACCGTACAAGTTCAATATCACAGAAAGTGAAAAATGGATAAAGAACTTGTGGTACTTACGTACAATGCAGTATCACTCACCAATGAAATCTATGTCATCAGTCGTGTAGCAGCATAGTGAGTGGATTCAGGTACGATGATTCTAACTGAAATAAGTCACACAGAAAAAGAAACATCATAAGATATCACTAATACACGGAATGTAAACTTGGCTACACAGGAACTGAATTCCAAAACAGAACAGGGTCTCAAATTTAGAAAACCAACTTATGCTTGCTTAAGGGGAAAGGTGAGTTGGGGTGCTGCATAAAACCAGAGATTGAAATGAGCACAGATAAAGTTCCTTAAGCCAAATATGGAATAGACAAGAGCTACTCCTTGCTCAACGAAATGGACTCAACACCGCATATTAAACGCCTAAGAATGTACCTGACTAGTAAGTATCTTAAAACCTATGGATTGCTATGTCTCCAAAAGAGAATCAAGCGTGTGTACAGGGGCATAAACGCAGCAGTGATAGGATTGGAGAGGTTCGGTGAGCAAATGAAGACCCTTTGAAGTCATATTGCATGGTACCCATTCCACGGGTCTCAACTCTCCAGGTCTAAGGTATTCTTCCTTCAGCTAAAACATGCATGTGGAACCCAGAGTATGATAAACCGTGTGAACGGGAGACGTGTTCAAATATGTCTCAGTTTTCCTCCCCTGGTAATTGGGTGCAACATTCCAGATGCTTTACTAACACTCTCCCGACTTGGAGAGTCAGTCCCTTTAACCTCCTGTTTGGCCCAGTTTGCAATTTCTGCGGAAGATGAACAGGAATAGTGAGAACCAATGAGAGACTAGCTGGAGGTGTCTGGACGGGCAAATTTAACTCTCATTTCCCACCAGGAAGAGGAAGTAAGCAAAGGCTCAGCGTGCCGTGCTGGAACCAGATTAGGGCCTGAAGCCATCCTGCGGTGTTGCGGCCAGCTCACAAGAAAGCGAGTTGAAGATAGGAGCTCAGGGGCACTGTAATTCACAAACCTGCAGAGTTATAAATGACAGCTATCGTCCAAAAATATACTGAAGTAAGGCTGCCAAGAGGACTTGAAAGCGTGGCAGAATTGCAGGAAACCGATTTCAGGAGGTACACTGGAATTGCAATGAAAGCATAGGAAAAGAGGCAGAACGTCCACAATGATGCACTTGGCCAAAAAGGGCGTATGCGTTTTTTCCTGAATATATTCAGGAAAAAACGCATACGCCCTTTTTGGCCAACAAAGCAAGCTTGCAAAGGAAATCTGCACTACAATGAAGTCTCACTTCCCCCCGGTCAAAAGGGCCATCTGAAAAAAGTGTAAAATCCAGAAAGGCAGGACAGGCCATGGAGAACTGGGAGCCTTGTTATGCTGATGGGCGGGATGTAAATTGCCTACAGACACTCGGGAGAAGTGTATGGTGTTTCCAGAAACATCTAAAAAACAAAGCAACAGAGCCTACGGCACTTCCACTTATAGTCCTATAGCTTAGGGAAATTAAAATCAAAAAGATACAGCCACCCCAATGTTTGGGACACCTCTGTTTACAAGAACCTCGTTTACCGTACAAGTTCAATATCACAGAAAGTGAAAAATGGATAAAGAACTTGTGGCACTTACGTACAATGCAGTATCACTCAGCAGTGAAATCTATGTCATCAGGCCCGTAGCAGCACAATGAGTGGATTCAGGTACGATGATTCTAACTGAAATAAGTCACACAAAGAAAGAAACATCATAAGATATCAGTAATACACGGAATGTAAACTTGGCTACACAGGAACTGAATTACAGAACAGAACAGGGTCTCAAATTTAGAAAACCAACTTATGCTTGTTTAAGGGGAAAGGTGAGTTGGGGTGCTGCATAAAACCAGAGATTGAAATGAGCACAGATAAAGTTCCTTAAGCCAAATATGGAATAGACAAGAGCTACTCCTTGCTCAACGAAATGGACTCAACACCACATATTAAACGCCTAAGAATGTACCTGACTCTTAAGTATCTTAAAACCTATGGATTGCTATGTCTCCGAAAGAGAATCAAGCATGTGTACAGGGACATAAACGCAGCAGTGATAGGATTGGAGAGGTTCGGTGAGCAAATGAAGACCCTTTGAAGTCATATTGCATGGTACCCATTCCAAGGGTTTCAACTACTCAGGTTTAAGGTATTCTTCCTTCAGCTAAAACATGCATGTGGAACCTAGAGTATGATCAACCATGTGATCGGGAGACGTGTTCAAATATGTCTCAGTTTTCGTACCCTGGTACTCGGGTGCATCATTCCAGATGCTTTACTAACACTCTCCCCACTTGGAGAGTCAGTCCCTTTAACCTCCTGTTTGGCCCAGTTTGCAATTTCTGCGGAACATGAACAGGAATAGCAAGAACCAATGAGAGACTAGCTGGAGGTGTCTGGACGGGCAAATTTAACTCTCATTTCCCACCAGGAAGAGGAAATAACCAAAGGCTCAGCGTGCCGTGCCGGAACAAGATTAGGGCCTGAAGCCATCCTGCGGTGTTGCGGCCAGGTCACAAGAAAGCGAGTTGAAGAAAGGAGCTCAGGGGCACTGTAATTCACAAACCTGCAGAGTTATAAATGACAACTATCGTCCAAAAATATACTGAAGTAAGGCTGCCAAGAGGACTTGAAAACGGGGTAGAATTGCAGGAAACCAATTTCAGGAGGTAGACTGGAATTGCATTGAAAGCATAGGAAAAGAGGCAGAACGTCGACAATGATGCACTTGGCCAAAAAGGGCGTATGCGTTTTTTCCTGAATATATTCAGGAATATATTTTCCTGAACATATTTTTCAGGAATATATTTTCCTGAATATATTTTTCAGGAATATATTTTCCTGAATATATTTTTCCTGAATATATTCAGGAAAAAACGCATACGCCCTTTTTGGCCAACCAAGCAACCTTGCAAAGGAAATCTGCACTACAATGAAGTCTCACTTCCCGCCGGTCAAAAGGGCCATCTGAAAAAAGTGTACAATCCAGAAAGGCAGGACAGGCCATGGAGACCTGGGAGCCTTGTTATGCTGATGGGCGGGATGTAAATTGCCAACAGACACTCGGGAGAAGTGTATTGTGTTTCCTGAAACATCTAAAAAACAAAGCAACAGAGCCTAGGGCACTTCCACTTATGGTCCTATAGCTTAGGGAAATTAAAATCAAAAAGACACAGCCACCCCAAAGTTTGGGACGGCTCTGTTTACAAGAACCTCGTTTACAGTACAAGTTCAACATCGCAGAAAGTGAAAAATGGATAAAGAAGTTGTGGTATTTACTTACAAAGCAATATCACTCAGCAATGAAATCTATGTCATCAGGCCCGTAGCAGCACAATGAGTGGATTCAGGTATGATGATTCTAACTGAAATAAGTCACACAGAAAAAGAAACATCATAAGATATCAGTAATACACGGAATGTAAACTTGGCTACACAGGAACTGAATTACAGAACAGAACAGGGTCTCAAATTTAGAAAACCAACTTATGCTTGCTTAAGGGGAAAGGTGAGTTGGGGTGCTGCATAAAACCAGAGATTGAAATGAGCACAGATAAAGTTCCTTAAGCCAAATATGGAATAGACAAGAGCTACTCCTTGCTCAACGAAATGGACTCAACACCGCATATTAAACGCGTAAGAATGTATCTGACTACTAAGTATCTTAAAACCTATGGATTGCTATGTCTCCGAAAGAGAATCAAGCATGTGTACAGGGGCATAAACGCAGTAGTGATAGGATTGGAAAGGTTCAGAGAGCAAATGAAGACCCTTTGAAGTCATATTGCATGGTACCCATTCCACGAGTCTCAACTACCCAGGTTTAAGGTATTCTTCCTTCAGCTAAAACATGCATGTGAAACCCAGAGTATGATCAACAGTGTGAACGGCAGACGTGTTCAAATATGTCTCAGTTTTCCTCCCCTGGTACTCGGGTGCAACATTCCAGACGCTTTACTAACACTCTCCCCACTTGGAGAGTCAGCGCTTTTAACCTCCTGTTTGGCCCAGTTTGCAATTTCTGCGGAAGATGAACAGGAAGAGGGAGAACCAATGAGAGACTAGGTGGAGGTGTCTGGACGGGCAAATTTAACTCTCATTTCCCACCAGGAAGAGGAACTAACCAAAGGCTCAGCGTGCCGTGCCGGAACCAGATTAGGGCCTGAAGCCATCCTGCGGTGTTGCGGCCAGCTCAAAAGAAAACGAGTTGAAGAAAGGAGCTCAGGGGCACTGTAATTCACAAACCTGCAGAGTTATAAATGACAGCTATCGTCCAAAAATATACTGAAGTAAGGCTGCCAAGAGGACTTGAAAGCGGGGCAGAATTGCAGGAAACCAATTTCAGGAGGTAGACTGGAATTGCATTGAAAGCATAGGAAAAGAGGCAGAACGTCGACAATGATGCACTTGGCCAAAAAGGGCGTATGCGTTTTTTCCTGAATATATTCAGGAATATATTTTCCTGAATATATTTTTCAGGAATATATTTTCCTGAATATATTTTTCCTGAATATATTCAGGAAAAAACGCATACGCCCTTTTTGGCCAACCAAGCAAGCTTGCAAAGGAAATCTGCACTACAATGAAGTCTCACTTCCCGCCGGTCAAAAGGGCCATCTGAAAAAAGTGTACAATCCAGAAAGGCAGGACAGGCCATGGAGAACTGGGAGCCTTGTTATGCTGATGGGCGGGATGTAAATTGCCAACAGACACTCGGGAGAAGTGTATTGTGTTTCCTGAAACATCTAAAAAACAAAGCAACAGAGCCTAGGGCACTTCCACTTATGGTCCTATAGCTTAGGGAAATTAAAATCAAAAAGACACAGCCACCCCAAAGTTTGGGACGGCTCTGTTTACAAGAACCTCGTTTACAGTACAAGTTCAACATCGCAGAAAGTGAAAAATGGATAAAGAAGTTGTGGTATTTACTTACAAAGCAATATCACTCAGCAATGAAATCTATGTCATCAGGCCCGTAGCAGCACAATGAGTGGATTCAGGTATGATGATTCTAACTGAAATAAGTCACACAGAAAAAGAAACATCATAAGATATCAGTAATACACGGAATATAAACTTGGCTACACAGGAACTGAATTACAGAACAGAACAGGGTCTCAAATTTAGAAAACCAACTTATGCTTGCTTAAGGGTAAAGGTGAGTTGGGGTGCTGCATAAAACCAGAGATTGAAATGAGCACAGATAAAGTTCCTTAAGCCAAATATGGAATAGACAAGAGCTACTCCTTGCTCAACGAAATGGACTCAACACCGCATATTAAACGCGTAAGAATGTATCTGACTAGTAAGTATCTTAAAACCTATGGATTGCTATGTCTCCGAAAGAGAATCAAGCATGTGTACAGGGGCATAAACGCAGTAGTGATAGGATTGGAAAGGTTCAGAGAGCAAATGAAGACCCTTTGAAGTCATATTGCATGGTACCCATTCCACGAGTCTCAACTACCCAGGTTTAAGGTATTCTTCCTTCAGCTAAAACATGCATGTGAAACCCAGAGTATGATCAACAGTGTGAACGGAAGACGTGTTCAAATATGTCTCAGTTTTCCTCCCCTGGTACTCGGGTGCAACATTCCAGACGCTTTACTAACACTCTCCCCACTTGGAGAGTCAGCGCCTTTAACCTCCTGTTTGGCCCAGTTTGCAATTTCTGCGGAAGATGAACAGGAATAGGGAGAACCAATGAGAGACTAGGTGGAGGTGTCTGGACGGGCAAATTTAACTCTCATTTCCCACCAGGAAGAGGAACTAACCAAAGGCTCAGCGTGCCGTGCCGGAACCAGATTAGGGCCTGAAGCCATCCTGCGGTGTTGCGGCCAGCTCAAAAGAAAACGAGTTGAAGAAAGGAGCTCAGGGGCACTGTAATTCACAAACCTGCAGAGTTATAAATGACAGCTATCGTCCAAAAATATACTGAAGTAAGGCTGCCAAGAGGACTTGAAAGCGGGGCAGAATTGCAGGAAACCGATTTCAGGAGGTAGACTGGAATTGCATTGAAAGCATAGGAAAAGAAGCAGAACGTCCACAATGATGCACTTGGCCAAAAAGGGCGTATGCGTGTTTTCCTGAATATATTCAGGAAAACACGCATACGCCCTTTTTGGTCAACCAAGCAAGCTTGCAAAGGAAATCTGCACTACAATGAAGTCTCACTTCCCCCCGGTCAAAAGGGCCATCTGAAAAAAGTGTAAAATCCAGAAAGGCAGGACAGGCCATGGAGAACTGGGAGCCTTGTTATGCTGATGGGCGGGATGTAAATTGCCAACAGACACTCGGGAGAAGTGTATGGTGTTTCCTGAAACATCTAAAAAACAAAGCAACAGAGCCTAGGGCACTTCCACTTATGGTCCTATAGCTTAGGGAAATTAAAATCAAAAAGACACAGCCACCCCAAAGTTTGGGACGGCTCTGTTTACAAGAACCTCGTTTACAGTACAAGTTCAACATCGCAGAAAGTGAAAAATGGATAAAGAAGTTGTGGTATTTACTTACAAAGCAATATCACTCAGCAATGAAATCTATGTCATCAGGCCCTTAGCAGCACAATGAATGGATTCAGGTATGATGATTCTACTGAAATAAGTCACACAGAAAAAGAAACATCATAAGATATCAGTAATACACGGAATGTAAACTTGGCTACACAGGAACTGAATTACAGAACAGAACAGGGTCTCAAATTTAGAAAACCAACTTATGCTTGCTTAAGGGTAAAGGTGAGTTGGGGTGCTGCATAAAACCAGAGATTGAAATGAGCACAGATAAAGTTCCTTAAGCCAAATATGGAATAGACAAGAGCTACTCCTTGCTCAACGAAATGGACTCAACACCGCGTATTAAACGCCTAAGAATGTACCTGACTAGTAAGTATCTTAAAACCTATGGATTGCTATGTCTCTGAAAGAGAATCAAGCATGTGTACAGGGGCATAAATGCAGCAGTGATAGGATTGGAGAGGTTCGGTGAGCAAATGAAGACCCTTTGAAGTCATATTGCATGGTACCCATTCCACGGGTTTCAACTATCCAGGTTTAAGGTATTCTTCCTTCAGCTAAAACATGCATGTGGAACCTAGAGTATGATCAAACGTGTGATCGGGAGATGTGTTCAAATATGTCTCAGTTTTCGTACCCTGGTACTCGGGTGCAACATTCCAGACGCTTTAATAACACTCTCCCGACTTGGAGAGTCAGTCCCTTTAACCTCCTGTTTGGCCCAGTTTACAATTTCTGCGGAAGATGAACAGGAATAGCGAGAACCAATGAGAGACTAGCTGGAGGTGTCTGGACGGGCAAATTTAACTCTCATTTCCCACCAGGAAGCAGAATTAACCAAAGGCTCAGCGTGCCGTGCCGGAACCAGATTAGGGCCTGAAGCCATCCTGCGGTGTTGCGGCCCGCTCAAAAGAAAGCGAGTTGAAGAAAGGAGCTCAGGGACACTGTAATTCACAAACCTGCAGAGTTATAAATGACAGCTATCGTCCAAAAATATACTGAAGTAAGCCTGCCAAGAGGACTTGAAAGTGGGGCAGAATTGCAGGAAACCGATTTCAGGAGGTACACTGGAATTGCATTGAAAGCATAGGAAATGAGGCAGAACGTCCACAATGATGCACTTGGCCAAAAAGGGCGTATGCGTTTTTTCCTGAATATATTCAGGAAAAAACGCATACGCCCTTTTTGGCCAACCAAGCAAGCTTGCAAAGGAAATCTGCACTACAATGAAGTCTCACTTCCTCCCGGTCAAAAGGGCCATCTGAAAAAAGTGTAAAATCCAGAAAGGCAGGACAGGCCATGGAGAACTGGGAGCCTTGTTATGCTGATGGGCGGGATGTAAATTGCCAACAGACACTTGGGAGAAGTGTATGGTGTTTCCTGAAACATCTAAGAAACAAAGCAACAGAGCCTAGGGCACTTTCACTTATGGTCCTATAGCTTAGGGAAATTAAAATCAAAAAGACACAGCCACCCCAAAGTTTGGGACGGCTCTGTTTACAAGAACCTCGTTTACAGTACAAGTTCAACATCGCAGAAAGTGAAAAATGGATAAAGAAGTTGTGGTATTTACTTACAAAGCAATATCACTCAGCAATGAAATCTATGTCATCAGGCCCGTAGCAGCACAATGAGTGGATTCAGGTATGATGATTCTAACTGAAATAAGTCACACAGAAAAAGAAACATCATAAGATATCAGTAATACACGGAATGTAAACTTGGCTACACAGGAACTGAATTACAGAACAGAACAGGGTCTCAAATTTAGAAAACCAACTTATGCTTGCTTAAGGGGAAAGGTGAGTTGGGGTGCTGCATAAAACCAGAGATTGAAATGAGCACAGATAAAGTTCCTTAAGCCAAATATGGAATAGACAAGAGCTACTCCTTGCTCAACGAAATGGACTCAACACCGCATATTAAACGCGTAAGAATGTATCTGACTACTAAGTATCTTAAAACCTATGGATTGCTATGTCTCCGAAAGAGAATCAAGCATGTGTACAGGGGCATAAACGCAGTAGTGATAGGATTGGAAAGGTTCAGAGAGCAAATGAAGACCCTTTGAAGTCATATTGCATGGTACCCATTCCACGAGTCTCAACTACCCAGGTTTAAGGTATTCTTCCTTCAGCTAAAACATGCATGTGAAACCCAGAGTATGATCAACAGTGTGAACGGCAGACGTGTTCAAATATGTCTCAGTTTTCCTCCCCTGGTACTCGGGTGCAACATTCCAGACGCTTTACTAACACTCTCCCCACTTGGAGAGTCAGCGCTTTTAACCTCCTGTTTGGCCCAGTTTGCAATTTCTGCGGAAGATGAACAGGAAGAGGGAGAACCAATGAGAGACTAGGTGGAGGTGTCTGGACGGGCAAATTTAACTCTCATTTCCCACCAGGAAGAGGAACTAACCAAAGGCTCAGCGTGCCGTGCCGGAACCAGATTAGGGCCTGAAGCCATCCTGCGGTGTTGCGGCCAGCTCAAAAGAAAACGAGTTGAAGAAAGGAGCTCAGGGGCACTGTAATTCACAAACCTGCAGAGTTATAAATGACAGCTATCGTCCAAAAATATACTGAAGTAAGGCTGCCAAGAGGACTTGAAAGCGGGGCAGAATTGCAGGAAACCAATTTCAGGAGGTAGACTGGAATTGCATTGAAAGCATAGGAAAAGAGGCAGAACGTCGACAATGATGCACTTGGCCAAAAAGGGCGTATGCGTTTTTTCCTGAATATATTCAGGAATATATTTTCCTGAATATATTTTTCAGGAATATATTTTCCTGAATATATTTTTCCTGAATATATTCAGGAAAAAACGCATACGCCCTTTTTGGCCAACCAAGCAAGCTTGCAAAGGAAATCTGCACTACAATGAAGTCTCACTTCCCGCCGGTCAAAAGGGCCATCTGAAAAAAGTGTACAATCCAGAAAGGCAGGACAGGCCATGGAGAACTGGGAGCCTTGTTATGCTGATGGGCGGGATGTAAATTGCCAACAGACACTCGGGAGAAGTGTATTGTGTTTCCTGAAACATCTAAAAAACAAAGCAACAGAGCCTAGGGCACTTCCACTTATGGTCCTATAGCTTAGGGAAATTAAAATCAAAAAGACACAGCCACCCCAAAGTTTGGGACGGCTCTGTTTACAAGAACCTCGTTTACAGTACAAGTTCAACATCGCAGAAAGTGAAAAATGGATAAAGAAGTTGTGGTATTTACTTACAAAGCAATATCACTCAGCAATGAAATCTATGTCATCAGGCCCGTAGCAGCACAATGAGTGGATTCAGGTATGATGATTCTAACTGAAATAAGTCACACAGAAAAAGAAACATCATAAGATATCAGTAATACACGGAATATAAACTTGGCTACACAGGAACTGAATTACAGAACAGAACAGGGTCTCAAATTTAGAAAACCAACTTATGCTTGCTTAAGGGTAAAGGTGAGTTGGGGTGCTGCATAAAACCAGAGATTGAAATGAGCACAGATAAAGTTCCTTAAGCCAAATATGGAATAGACAAGAGCTACTCCTTGCTCAACGAAATGGACTCAACACCGCATATTAAACGCGTAAGAATGTATCTGACTAGTAAGTATCTTAAAACCTATGGATTGCTATGTCTCCGAAAGAGAATCAAGCATGTGTACAGGGGCATAAACGCAGTAGTGATAGGATTGGAAAGGTTCAGAGAGCAAATGAAGACCCTTTGAAGTCATATTGCATGGTACCCATTCCACGAGTCTCAACTACCCAGGTTTAAGGTATTCTTCCTTCAGCTAAAACATGCATGTGAAACCCAGAGTATGATCAACAGTGTGAACGGAAGACGTGTTCAAATATGTCTCAGTTTTCCTCCCCTGGTACTCGGGTGCAACATTCCAGACGCTTTACTAACACTCTCCCCACTTGGAGAGTCAGCGCCTTTAACCTCCTGTTTGGCCCAGTTTGCAATTTCTGCGGAAGATGAACAGGAATAGGGAGAACCAATGAGAGACTAGGTGGAGGTGTCTGGACGGGCAAATTTAACTCTCATTTCCCACCAGGAAGAGGAACTAACCAAAGGCTCAGCGTGCCGTGCCGGAACCAGATTAGGGCCTGAAGCCATCCTGCGGTGTTGCGGCCAGCTCAAAAGAAAACGAGTTGAAGAAAGGAGCTCAGGGGCACTGTAATTCACAAACCTGCAGAGTTATAAATGACAGCTATCGTCCAAAAATATACTGAAGTAAGGCTGCCAAGAGGACTTGAAAGCGGGGCAGAATTGCAGGAAACCGATTTCAGGAGGTAGACTGGAATTGCATTGAAAGCATAGGAAAAGAAGCAGAACGTCCACAATGATGCACTTGGCCAAAAAGGGCGTATGCGTGTTTTCCTGAATATATTCAGGAAAACACGCATACGCCCTTTTTGGTCAACCAAGCAAGCTTGCAAAGGAAATCTGCACTACAATGAAGTCTCACTTCCCCCCGGTCAAAAGGGCCATCTGAAAAAAGTGTAAAATCCAGAAAGGCAGGACAGGCCATGGAGAACTGGGAGCCTTGTTATGCTGATGGGCGGGATGTAAATTGCCAACAGACACTCGGGAGAAGTGTATGGTGTTTCCTGAAACATCTAAAAAACAAAGCAACAGAGCCTAGGGCACTTCCACTTATGGTCCTATAGCTTAGGGAAATTAAAATCAAAAAGACACAGCCACCCCAAAGTTTGGGACGGCTCTGTTTACAAGAACCTCGTTTACAGTACAAGTTCAACATCGCAGAAAGTGAAAAATGGATAAAGAAGTTGTGGTATTTACTTACAAAGCAATATCACTCAGCAATGAAATCTATGTCATCAGGCCCTTAGCAGCACAATGAATGGATTCAGGTATGATGATTCTACTGAAATAAGTCACACAGAAAAAGAAACATCATAAGATATCAGTAATACACGGAATGTAAACTTGGCTACACAGGAACTGAATTACAGAACAGAACAGGGTCTCAAATTTAGAAAACCAACTTATGCTTGCTTAAGGGTAAAGGTGAGTTGGGGTGCTGCATAAAACCAGAGATTGAAATGAGCACAGATAAAGTTCCTTAAGCCAAATATGGAATAGACAAGAGCTACTCCTTGCTCAACGAAATGGACTCAACACCGCGTATTAAACGCCTAAGAATGTACCTGACTAGTAAGTATCTTAAAACCTATGGATTGCTATGTCTCTGAAAGAGAATCAAGCATGTGTACAGGGGCATAAATGCAGCAGTGATAGGATTGGAGAGGTTCGGTGAGCAAATGAAGACCCTTTGAAGTCATATTGCATGGTACCCATTCCACGGGTTTCAACTATCCAGGTTTAAGGTATTCTTCCTTCAGCTAAAACATGCATGTGGAACCTAGAGTATGATCAAACGTGTGATCGGGAGATGTGTTCAAATATGTCTCAGTTTTCGTACCCTGGTACTCGGGTGCAACATTCCAGACGCTTTAATAACACTCTCCCGACTTGGAGAGTCAGTCCCTTTAACCTCCTGTTTGGCCCAGTTTACAATTTCTGCGGAAGATGAACAGGAATAGCGAGAACCAATGAGAGACTAGCTGGAGGTGTCTGGACGGGCAAATTTAACTCTCATTTCCCACCAGGAAGCAGAATTAACCAAAGGCTCAGCGTGCCGTGCCGGAACCAGATTAGGGCCTGAAGCCATCCTGCGGTGTTGCGGCCCGCTCAAAAGAAAGCGAGTTGAAGAAAGGAGCTCAGGGACACTGTAATTCACAAACCTGCAGAGTTATAAATGACAGCTATCGTCCAAAAATATACTGAAGTAAGCCTGCCAAGAGGACTTGAAAGTGGGGCAGAATTGCAGGAAACCGATTTCAGGAGGTACACTGGAATTGCATTGAAAGCATAGGAAATGAGGCAGAACGTCCACAATGATGCACTTGGCCAAAAAGGGCGTATGCGTTTTTTCCTGAATATATTCAGGAAAAAACGCATACGCCCTTTTTGGCCAACCAAGCAAGCTTGCAAAGGAAATCTGCACTACAATGAAGTCTCACTTCCTCCCGGTCAAAAGGGCCATCTGAAAAAAGTGTAAAATCCAGAAAGGCAGGACAGGCCATGGAGAACTGGGAGCCTTGTTATGCTGATGGGCGGGATGTAAATTGCCAACAGACACTTGGGAGAAGTGTATGGTGTTTCCTGAAACATCTAAGAAACAAAGCAACAGAGCCTAGGGCACTTTCACTTATGGTCCTATAGCTTAGGGAAATTAAAATCAAAAAGACACAGCCACCCCAAAGTTTGGGACGCCTCTGTTTACAAGAACCTCGTTTACCGTACAAGTTCTCTATCACAGAAAGTGAAAAATGGATAAAGAACTTGTGGTACTTACGTACAATGCAGTATCACTCAGCAATGAAATCTATGTCATCAGGCCCGTAGCAGCATAATGAGTGGATTCAGGTATGATGATTCTACCTGAAATAAGTCACACAGAAAAAGAAACATCATAAGATATCACTAATACACGGAATGTAAACTTGGCTACACAGGAACTGAATTCCAAAACAGAACAGGGTCTCAAATTTAGAAAACCAACTTATGCTTGCTTAAGGGGAAAGGTGAGTTGGGGTGCTGCATAAAACCAGAGATTGAAATGAGCACAGATAAAGTTCCTTAAGCCAAATATGGAATAGACAAGAGTTACTCCTTGCTCAACGATATGGACTCAACACCCCATATTAAACGCCTAAGAATGTACCTGACTAGTAAATATCTTAAAACCTATGGATTGCTATGTCTCCATAAGAGAATCAAGCATGTGTACAGGGGCATAAACGCAGCAGTGATAGGATTGGAGAGGTTCGGTGAGCAAATGAAGACCCTTTGAAGTCATATTGCATGGTACCCATTACACGGGTCTCAACTCTCCAGGTTTAAGGTATTCTTCCTTCAGTTAAAACATGCATATGGAACCCAGAGTATGATCAACCGTGTGAACGGGAGACGTGTTCAAATATGTCTCAGTTTTCCTCCCCTGGTACTCGGGTGCAACATTCCAGACGCTTTACTAACACTCTCCCCACTTGGAGAGTCAGCGCCTTTAACCTCCTGTTTGGCCCAGTTTGCAATTTCTGCGGAAGATGAACAGGAATAGGGAGAACCAATGAGAGACTAGCTGGAGGTGTCTGGACGGGCAAATTTAACTCTCATTTCCCACCAGGAAGAGGAACTAACCAAAGTCTCAGCGTGACGTGCCGGAACCAGATTAGAGCCTGAAGCCATCCTGCGGTGTTGCGGCCAGCTCAAAAGAAAGCGAGTTGAAGAAAGGAGCTCAGGGACACTGTAATTCACAAACCTGCAGAGTTATAAATGACAGCTATCGTCGAAAAATATACTGAAGTAAGGCTGCCAAGAGGACTTGAAAGCGGGGCAGAATTGCAGGAAACCGATTTCAGGAGGTAGACTGGAATTGCATTGAAAGCATAGGAAAAGAGGCAGAACGTCCACAATGATGCACTTGGCCAAAAAGGGCGTATGCGTTTTTTCCTGAATATATACAGGAAAAAACCCATACGCCCTTTTTGGCCAACCAAGCAAGCTTGCAAAGGAAATCTTCACTACAATGAAGTCTCACTTCCCCCCGGTCAAAAGGGCCATCTGAAAAAAGTGTAAAATCCAGAAAGGCAGGACAGGCCATGGAGAACTGGGAGCCTTGTTATGCTGATGGGCGGGATGTAAATTGCCAACAGACACTCGGGAGAAGTGTATGGTGTTTCCTGAAACATCTAAAAAACAAAGCAACAGAGCCTAGGGCACTTCCACTTATGGTCCTATAGCTTAGGGAAATTAAAATCAAAAAGACAAAGCCACCCCAAAGTTTGGGACGCCTCTGTTTACAAGAACCTCGTTTACAGTACAAGTTCAACATCGCAGAAAGTGAAAAATGGATAAAGAAGTTGTGGTATTTACTTACAAAGCAATATCACTCAGCAATGAAATCTATGTCATCAGGCCCTTAGCAGCACAATGAGTGGATTCAGGTATGATGATTCTAACTGAAATAAGTCACACAGAAAAAGAAACATCATAAGATATCACTAATAAACGGAATGTAAACTTGGCTACACAGGAACTGAATTCCAAAACAGAACAGGGTCTCAAATTTAGAAAACCAACTTCTGCTTGCTTAAGGGGAAAGGTGAGTTGGGGTGCTGCATAAAACCAGAGATTGAAATGAGCACAGATAAAGTTCCTTAAGCCAAATATGGAATAGGCAAGAGCTACTCCTTGCTCAACGAAATGGACTCAACACCGCATATTAAACGCGTAAGAATGTACCTGACTCTTAAGTATCTTAAAACCTATGGATTGCTATGTCTCCAAAAGAGAATCAAGCGTGTGTACAGGGGCATAAACGCAGTAGTGATAGGATTGGAGAGGTTCGGTGAGCAAATGAAGACCCTTTGAAGTCATATTGCATGGTACCCATTCCACGAGTCTCAACTACCCAGGTTTAAGGTATTCTTCCTTCAGCTAAAACATGCATGTGAAACCCAGAGTATGATCAATAGTGTGAACGGCAGACGTGTTCAAATATGTCTCAGTTTTCCTCCCCTGGTACTCGGGTGCAACATTCCAGACGCTTTACTAACACTCTCCCCACTTGGAGAGTCAGCACCTTTAACCTCCTGTTTGGCCCAGTTTGCAATTTCTGCGGAAGATGAACAGGAATAGGGAGAACCAATGAGAGACTAGGTGGAGGTGTCTGGACAGGCAAATTTAACTCTCATTTCCCACCAGGAAGAGGAACTAACCAAAGGCTCAGCGTGCCGTGCCGGAACCAGATTAGGGCCTGAAGCCATCCTGCGGTGTTGCGGCCAGCTCAAAAGAAAACGAGTTGAAGAAAGGAGCTCAGGGGCACTGTAATTCACAAACCTGCAGAGTTATAAATGACAGCTATCGTCCAAAAATATACTGAAGTAAGGCTGCCAAGAGGACTTGAAAGCGGGGCAGAATTGCAGGAAACCGATTTCAGGAGGTACACTGGAATTGCATTGAAAGCATAGGAAAACAGGCAGAACGTCCACAATGATGCACTTGGCTAAAAAGGGCGTATGCGTTTTTTCCTGAATATATTCAGGAAAACAAGCAAGCAAGCTTGCAAAGGAAATCTGCACTACAATGAAGTCTCACTTCTCCCCGGTCAAAAGGGCCATCTGAAAAAAGTGTAAAATCCAGAAAGGCAGGACAGGCCATGGAGAACTGGGAGCCTTGTTATGCTGATGGGCGGGATGTAAATTGCCAACAGACACTCGGGAGAAGTGTATGGTGTTTCCTGAAACATCTAAAAAACAAAACAACAGAGCCTAGGGCACTTCCACTTATGGTCCTAGAGCTTAGGGAAATTAAAATCAAAAAGACACAGCCACCCCAATGTTTGGGACGCCTCTGTTTACAAGACCCTCGTTTACAGTACAAGTTCAACATCGCAGAAAGTGAAAAATGGATAAAGAAGTTGTGGTATTTACTTACAAAGCAATATCACTCAGCAATGAAATCTATGTCATCAGGCCCTTAGCAGCACAATGAGTGGATTCAGGTATGATGATTCTAACTGAAATAAGTCACACAGAAAAAGAAACATCATAAGATATCAGTAATACACGGAATGTAAAGTTGGCTACACAGGAACTGAATTACAGAACAGAACAGGGTCTCAAATTTAGAAAACCAACTTATGCTTGCTTAAGGGGAAAGGTGAGTTGGGGTGCTGCATAAAACCAGAGATTGAAATGAGCACAGATAAAGTTCCTTAAGCCAAATATGGAAGAGACAAGAGCTACTCCTTGCTCAACGAAATGGACTCAACACCGCATATTAAACGCCTAAGAATGTACCTGACTAGTAAGTAACTTAAAACCTATGGATTGCTATGTCTCCGAAAGAGAATCAAGCATGTGTACAGGGGCATAAATGCAGCAGTGATAGGATTGGAGAGGTTCGGTGAGCAAATGAAGACCCTTTGAAGTCATATTGCATGGTACCCATTCCACGGGTTTCAACTCTCCAGGTTTAAGGTATTCTTCCTTCAGCTAAAACATGCATGTGGAACCCAGAGTATGATCAACCGTGTGAACGGGAGACCTGTTCAAATATGTCTCAGTTTTCCTCCCCTGGTACTCGGGTGCAACATTCCAGACGCTTTACTAACACTCTCCCCACTTGGAGAGTCAGCGCCTTTAACCTCCTGTTTGGCCCAGTTTGCAATTTCTGCGGAAGATGAACAGGAATAGGGAGAACAAATGAGAGACTACTGGAGGTATCTGGACGGTCAAATGTAACTCTCATTTCCCACCAGGAAGAGGAAATAACGAAAGGCGCAGCGTGCCGTGCCGGAACCAGATTAGGGCCTGAAGCCATCCTGCGGTGTTGCGGCCAGCTCAAAAGAAAGCGAGTTGAAGAAAGGAGCTCAGGGGCACTGTAATTCACAAACCTGCAGAGTTATAAATGACAGCTATCGTCCAAAAATATACTGAAGTAAGGCTGCCAAGAGGACTTGAAAGCGGGGCAGAATTGCAGGAAACCGATTTCAGGAGGTAGACTGGAATTGCATTGAAAGCATAGGAAAACAGGCAGAACGTCCACAATGATGCACTTGGCCAAAAAGGGCGTATGCGTTTTTTCCTGAATATATTCAGGAAAAAACACATACGCCCTTTTTGGCCAACCAAGCAAGCTTGCAAAGGAAATCTGCACTACAATGAAGTCTCACTTCCCCCCGGTCAAAAGGGCCATCTGAAAAAGTGTAAAATCCAGAAAGGCAGGACAGGCCATGGAGAACTGGGAGCCTTGTTATGCTGATGGGCGGGATGTAAATTGCCAACAGACACTCGGGAGAAGTGTATGGTGTTTCCTGAAACATCTAAAAAACAAAGCAACAGAGCCTAGGGCACTTCCACTTACGGTCCTATAGCATAGGGAAATTAAAATCAAAACGACACAGCCACCCCAAAGTTTGGGACGCCTCTGTTTACAAGAACCTCGTTTACCGTACAAGTTCAATATCACAGAAAGTGAAAAATGGATAAAGAACTTGTGGTACTTACGTAAAATGCAGTATCACTCAGCAATGAAATCTATGTCATCAGGCCCTTAGCAACATAATGAGTGGATTCAGGTATGATGATTCTAACTGAAATAAGTCACACAGAAAAAGAAACATCATAAGATATCACTAATACACGGAATGTAAACTTGGCTACACAGGAACTGAATTCCAAAACAGAACAGGGTCTCAAATTTAGAAAACCAACTTCTGCTTGCTTAAGGGGAAAGGTGAGTTGGGGTGCTGCATAAAACCAGAGATTGAAATGAGCACAGATAAAGTTCCTTAAGCCAAATATGGAATAGACAAGAGCTACTCCTTGCTCAACGAAATGGACTCAACACCGCATATTAAACGCCTAAGAATGTACCTGACTAGTAAGTATCTTAAAACCTATGGATTGCTATGTCTCCGAAAGAGAATCAAGCATGTGTACAGGGACATAAACGCAGCAGTGATAGGATTGGAGAGGTTCGGTGAGCAAATGAAGACCCTTTGAAGTCATATTTCATGGTACCCATTTCACGGGTTTCAACTACCCAGGTTTAAGGTATTCTTCCTTCAGCTAAAACATGCATGTGGAACCCAGAGTATGATCAACCGTGTGAACGGAAGATGTGTTCAAATATGTCTCAGTTTTCCTCCCCTGGTACTCGGGTGCAACATTCCAGACGCTTTACTAACACTCTCCCCACTTGGAGAGTCAGCGCCTTTAACCTCCTGTTTGGCCCAGTTTGCAATTTCTGTGGAAGATGAACAGGAATAGGGAGAACCAATGAGAGACTAGCTGGAGGTGTCTGGACGGGCAAATTTAACTCTCATTTCCCACCAGGAAGAGGAACTAACCAAAGGCTCAGCGTGCCGTGCCGGAACCAGATTAGGGCCTGAAGCCATCCTGCGGTGTTGCGGCCAGGTCACAAGAAAGCGAGTTGAAGAAAGGAGCTCAGGACCCTGTAATTCACAAACCTGCAGAGTTATAAATGACAGCTATCGTCCAAAACTATACTGAAGTAAGGCTGCCAAGAGGACTTGAAAGCGGGGCAGAATTGCAGGAAACCGATTTCAGGAGGTAGACTGGAATTGCATTGAAAGCATAGGAAAAGAGGCAGAACGTCCACAATGATGCACTTGGCCAAAAAGGGCGTAGGCGTTTTTTCCTGAATATATTCAGGAAAAAACGCATACGCCCTTTTTGGCCAACCAAGCAAACTTGCAAAGGAAATCTGCACTACAATGAAGTCTCACTTCCCCCCGGTCAAAAGGGCCATCTGAAAAAAGTGTAAAATCCAGAAAGGCAGGACAGGCCATGGAGAACTGGGAGCCTTGTTATGCTGATGGGCGGGATGTAAATTGCCAACAGACACTCGGAAGATGTGTATGGTGCTTCCTGAAACATCTAAGAAACAAAGCAACAGAGCCTAAGGCACTTCCACTTATGGTCCTATAGCTTAGGGAAATTAAAATCAAAAAGACACAGCCACCCCAATTTGGGACGCCTTTGTTTACAAGAACCTCGTTTACCGTACAAGTTCAATATCACAGAAAGTGAAAAATGGATAAAGAACTTGTGGTACTTACGTACAATGCAGTATCACTCAGCAATGAAATCTATGTCATCAGGCCCGTAGCAGCATAATGAGTGGATTCAGGTACGATGATTCTAACTGAAATAAGTCACACAGAAAAAGAAACATCATAAGATATCACTAATACACGGAATGTAAACTTGGCTACACAGGAACTGAATTACAGAACAGAACAGGGTCTCAAATTTAGAAAACCAACTTATGCTTGCTTAAGGGGAAAGGTGAGTTGGGGTGCTACATAAAACCAGAGATTGAAATGAGCACAGATAAAGTTCCTTAAGCCAAATATGGAATAGACAAGAGCTACTCCTTGCTCAACGAAATGGACTCAACACCGCATATTAAACGCCTAAGAATGTACCTGACTAGTAAGTATCTTAAAACCTATGGATTGCTATGTCTCCGAAAGAGAATGAAGCGTGTGTACAGGGGCATAAACGCAGCAGTGATAGGATTGGAGAGTTTCGGTGAGCAAATGAAGACCCTTTGAAGTCATATTGCATGGTACCCATTCCAAGGGTTTCAACTACCCAGGTTTAAGGTATTCTTCCTTCAGCTAAAACATGCATGTGGAACCCAGAGTATGATCAACCATGTGATCGGGAGACGTGTTCAAATATGTCTCAGTTTTCGTACCATGGTACTCGGGTGCAACATTCCAGACGCTTTACTAACACTCTCCCGCCTTGGAGAGTCAGTCCCTTTAACCTCCTGTTTGGCCCAGTTTGCAATTTCTGCGGAAGATGAACAGGAATAGGGAGAACCAATGAGAGACTAGCTGGAGGTGTCTGGACGGGCAAATTTAACTCTCATTTCCCACCAGGAAGAGGAAATAACCAAAGGCTCAGCGTGCCGTGGCGGAACCAGATTAGGGCCTGAAGCCATCCTGCGGTGTTGCGCCCAGCTCACAAGAAAGCGAGTTGAAGAAAGGAGCTCAGGGGCACTGTAATTCACAAACCTGCAGAGTTACAAATGACAGCTATCGTCCAAAAATATACTGAAGTAAGGCTGCCAAGAGGACTTGAAAGCGGGGCAGAATTGCAGGAAACCGATTTCAGGAGGTAGACTGGAATTGCATTGAAAGCATAGGAAAAGAGGCAGAACGTGAACAATGATGCACTTGGCCAAAAAGGGCGTATGCGTTTTTTCCTGAATATATTCAAGAAAAAACGCATACGCCCTTTTTGGCCAACCAAACAAGCTTGCAAAGGAAATCTGCACTACAATAAAGTCTCACTTCCCCCCGGTCAAAAGGGCCATCTGAAAAAAGTGTAAAATCCATAAAGGCAGGACAGGCCATGGAGAACTGGGAGCCTTGTTATGCTGATGGGCGGGATGTAAATTGCCAACAGACACTCGGGAGAAGTGTATGGTGTTTCCTGAAACATCTAAAAAACAAAGCAACAGAGCCTAGGGCACTTCCACTTACGGTCCTATAGCATAGGGAAATTAAAATCAAAACGACACAGCCACCCCAAAGTTTGGGACGCCTCTGTTTACAAGAACCTCGTTTACCGTACAAGTTCAATATCACAGAAAGTGAAAAATGGATAAAGAACTTGTGGTACTTACGTAAAATGCAGTATCACTCAGCAATGAAATCTATGTCATCAGGCCCTTAGCAACATAATGAGTGGATTCAGGTATGATGATTCTAACTGAAATAAGTCACACAGAAAAAGAAACATCATAAGATATCACTAATACACGGAATGTAAACTTGGCTACACAGGAACTGAATTCCAAAACAGAACAGGGTCTCAAATTTAGAAAACCAACTTCTGCTTGCTTAAGGGGAAAGGTGAGTTGGGGTGCTGCATAAAACCAGAGATTGAAATGAGCACAGATAAAGTTCCTTAAGCCAAATATGGAATAGACAAGAGCTACTCCTTGCTCAACGAAATGGACTCAACACCGCATATTAAACGCCTAAGAATGTACCTGACTAGTAAGTATCTTAAAACCTATGGATTGCTATGTCTCCGAAAGAGAATCAAGCATGTGTACAGGGACATAAACGCAGCAGTGATAGGATTGGAGAGGTTCGGTGAGCAAATGAAGACCCTTTGAAGTCATATTTCATGGTACCCATTTCACGGGTTTCAACTACCCAGGTTTAAGGTATTCTTCCTTCAGCTAAAACATGCATGTGGAACCCAGAGTATGATCAACCGTGTGAACGGAAGATGTGTTCAAATATGTCTCAGTTTTCCTCCCCTGGTACTCGGGTGCAACATTCCAGACGCTTTACTAACACTCTCCCCACTTGGAGAGTCAGCGCCTTTAACCTCCTGTTTGGCCCAGTTTGCAATTTCTGTGGAAGATGAACAGGAATAGGGAGAACCAATGAGAGACTAGCTGGAGGTGTCTGGACGGGCAAATTTAACTCTCATTTCCCACCAGGAAGAGGAACTAACCAAAGGCTCAGCGTGCCGTGCCGGAACCAGATTAGGGCCTGAAGCCATCCTGCGGTGTTGCGGCCAGGTCACAAGAAAGCGAGTTGAAGAAAGGAGCTCAGGACCCTGTAATTCACAAACCTGCAGAGTTATAAATGACAGCTATCGTCCAAAACTATACTGAAGTAAGGCTGCCAAGAGGACTTGAAAGCGGGGCAGAATTGCAGGAAACCGATTTCAGGAGGTAGACTGGAATTGCATTGAAAGCATAGGAAAAGAGGCAGAACGTCCACAATGATGCACTTGGCCAAAAAGGGCGTAGGCGTTTTTTCCTGAATATATTCAGGAAAAAACGCATACGCCCTTTTTGGCCAACCAAGCAAACTTGCAAAGGAAATCTGCACTACAATGAAGTCTCACTTCCCCCCGGTCAAAAGGGCCATCTGAAAAAAGTGTAAAATCCAGAAAGGCAGGACAGGCCATGGAGAACTGGGAGCCTTGTTATGCTGATGGGCGGGATGTAAATTGCCAACAGACACTCGGAAGATGTGTATGGTGCTTCCTGAAACATCTAAGAAACAAAGCAACAGAGCCTAAGGCACTTCCACTTATGGTCCTATAGCTTAGGGAAATTAAAATCAAAAAGACACAGCCACCCCAATTTGGGACGCCTTTGTTTACAAGAACCTCGTTTACCGTACAAGTTCAATATCACAGAAAGTGAAAAATGGATAAAGAACTTGTGGTACTTACGTACAATGCAGTATCACTCAGCAATGAAATCTATGTCATCAGGCCCGTAGCAGCATAATGAGTGGATTCAGGTACGATGATTCTAACTGAAATAAGTCACACAGAAAAAGAAACATCATAAGATATCACTAATACACGGAATGTAAACTTGGCTACACAGGAACTGAATTACAGAACAGAACAGGGTCTCAAATTTAGAAAACCAACTTATGCTTGCTTAAGGGGAAAGGTGAGTTGGGGTGCTACATAAAACCAGAGATTGAAATGAGCACAGATAAAGTTCCTTAAGCCAAATATGGAATAGACAAGAGCTACTCCTTGCTCAACGAAATGGACTCAACACCGCATATTAAACGCCTAAGAATGTACCTGACTAGTAAGTATCTTAAAACCTATGGATTGCTATGTCTCCGAAAGAGAATGAAGCGTGTGTACAGGGGCATAAACGCAGCAGTGATAGGATTGGAGAGTTTCGGTGAGCAAATGAAGACCCTTTGAAGTCATATTGCATGGTACCCATTCCAAGGGTTTCAACTACCCAGGTTTAAGGTATTCTTCCTTCAGCTAAAACATGCATGTGGAACCCAGAGTATGATCAACCATGTGATCGGGAGACGTGTTCAAATATGTCTCAGTTTTCGTACCATGGTACTCGGGTGCAACATTCCAGACGCTTTACTAACACTCTCCCGCCTTGGAGAGTCAGTCCCTTTAACCTCCTGTTTGGCCCAGTTTGCAATTTCTGCGGAAGATGAACAGGAATAGGGAGAACCAATGAGAGACTAGCTGGAGGTGTCTGGACGGGCAAATTTAACTCTCATTTCCCACCAGGAAGAGGAAATAACCAAAGGCTCAGCGTGCCGTGGCGGAACCAGATTAGGGCCTGAAGCCATCCTGCGGTGTTGCGCCCAGCTCACAAGAAAGCGAGTTGAAGAAAGGAGCTCAGGGGCACTGTAAT
The DNA here is from genome assembly GCF_963455315.2 of Globicephala melas. Taxonomy (NCBI): domain Eukaryota; kingdom Metazoa; phylum Chordata; class Mammalia; order Artiodactyla; family Delphinidae; genus Globicephala; species Globicephala melas. Next base: position 89,409 of record NW_027207471.1, on the reverse strand, counting down.
TCACAAACCTGCAGAGTTACAAATGACAGCTATCGTCCAAAAATATACTGAAGTAAGGCTGCCAAGAGGACTTGAAAGCGGGGCAGAATTGCAGGAAACCGATTTCAGGAGGTAGACTGGAATTGCATTGAAAGCATAGGAAAAGAGGCAGAACGTGAACAATGATGCACTTGGCCAAAAAGGGCGTATGCGTTTTTTCCTGAATATATTCAAGAAAAAACGCATACGCCCTTTTTGGCCAACCAAACAAGCTTGCAAAGGAAATCTGCACTACAATAAAGTCTCACTTCCCCCCGGTCAAAAGGGCCATCTGAAAAAAGTGTAAAATCCATAAAGGCAGGACAGGCCATGGAGAACTGGGAGCCTTGTTATGCTGATGGGCGGGATGTAAATTGCCAACAGACACTCGGGAGAAGTGTATGGTGTTTCCTGAAACATCTAAAAAACAAAGCAACAGAGCCTAGGGCACTTCCACTTACGGTCCTATAGCATAGGGAAATTAAAATCAAAACGACACAGCCACCCCAAAGTTTGGGACGCCTCTGTTTACAAGAACCTCGTTTACCGTACAAGTTCAATATCACAGAAAGTGAAAAATGGATAAAGAACTTGTGGTACTTACGTAAAATGCAGTATCACTCAGCAATGAAATCTATGTCATCAGGCCCTTAGCAACATAATGAGTGGATTCAGGTATGATGATTCTAACTGAAATAAGTCACACAGAAAAAGAAACATCATAAGATATCACTAATACACGGAATGTAAACTTGGCTACACAGGAACTGAATTCCAAAACAGAACAGGGTCTCAAATTTAGAAAACCAACTTCTGCTTGCTTAAGGGGAAAGGTGAGTTGGGGTGCTGCATAAAACCAGAGATTGAAATGAGCACAGATAAAGTTCCTTAAGCCAAATATGGAATAGACAAGAGCTACTCCTTGCTCAACGAAATGGACTCAACACCGCATATTAAACGCCTAAGAATGTACCTGACTAGTAAGTATCTTAAAACCTATGGATTGCTATGTCTCCGAAAGAGAATCAAGCATGTGTACAGGGACATAAACGCAGCAGTGATAGGATTGGAGAGGTTCGGTGAGCAAATGAAGACCCTTTGAAGTCATATTTCATGGTACCCATTTCACGGGTTTCAACTACCCAGGTTTAAGGTATTCTTCCTTCAGCTAAAACATGCATGTGGAACCCAGAGTATGATCAACCGTGTGAACGGAAGATGTGTTCAAATATGTCTCAGTTTTCCTCCCCTGGTACTCGGGTGCAACATTCCAGACGCTTTACTAACACTCTCCCCACTTGGAGAGTCAGCGCCTTTAACCTCCTGTTTGGCCCAGTTTGCAATTTCTGTGGAAGATGAACAGGAATAGGGAGAACCAATGAGAGACTAGCTGGAGGTGTCTGGACGGGCAAATTTAACTCTCATTTCCCACCAGGAAGAGGAACTAACCAAAGGCTCAGCGTGCCGTGCCGGAACCAGATTAGGGCCTGAAGCCATCCTGCGGTGTTGCGGCCAGGTCACAAGAAAGCGAGTTGAAGAAAGGAGCTCAGGACCCTGTAATTCACAAACCTGCAGAGTTATAAATGACAGCTATCGTCCAAAACTATACTGAAGTAAGGCTGCCAAGAGGACTTGAAAGCGGGGCAGAATTGCAGGAAACCGATTTCAGGAGGTAGACTGGAATTGCATTGAAAGCATAGGAAAAGAGGCAGAACGTCCACAATGATGCACTTGGCCAAAAAGGGCGTAGGCGTTTTTTCCTGAATATATTCAAGAAAAAACGCATACGCCCTTTTTGGCCAACCAAACAAGCTTGCAAAGGAAATCTGCACTACAATAAAGTCTCACTTCCCCCCGGTCAAAAGGGCCATCTGAAAAAAGTGTAAAATCCATAAAGGCAGGACAGGCCATGGAGAACTGGGAGCCTTGTTATGCTGATGGGCGGGATGTAAATTGCCAACAGACACTCGGGAGAAGTGTATGGTGTTTCCTGAAACATCTAAAAAACAAAGCAACAGAGCCTAGGGCACTTCCACTTATGGTCCTATAGCTTAGGGAAATTAAAATCAAAAAGACACAGCCACCCCAAAGTTTGGAACGGCTCTGTTTACAAGAACCTCGTTTACAGTACAAGTTCAACATCGCAGAAAGTGAAAAATGGATAAAGAAGTTGTGGTATTTACTTACAAAGCAATATCACTCAGCAATGAAATCTATGTCATCAGGCCCTTAGCAGCACAATGAGTGGATTCAGGTATGATGATTCTAACTGAAATAAGTCACACAGAAAAAGAAACATCATAAGATATCAGTAATACACGGAATGTAAACTTGGCTACATAGGAACTGAATTCCAAACAGAACAGGGTCTCAAATTTAGAAAACCAACTTATGCTTGCTGAAGAGGAAAGGTGAATTGGGGTGCTGCATAAAACCAGAGATTGAAATGAGCACAGATAAAGTTCCTTAAGCCAAATATGGAATAGACAAGAGCTACTCCTTGCTAAACGAAATGGACTCAACACCCCATATTAAACGCCTAAGAATGTACCTGACTAGTAAGTATCTTAAAACCTATGGATTGCTATGTCTCCAAAAGAGAATCAAGCGTGTGTACAGGGGCATAAACGCAGCAGTGATAGGATTGGAGAGGTTCGGTGAGCAAATGAAGACCCTTTGAACTCATATTGCATGGTACCCATTCCACGGGTCTCAACTACCCAGGTTTAAGGTATTCTTCCTTCAGCTAAAACATGCATGTGGAACCCAGAGTATGATCAACCGTGTGAACGGGAGACGTTTTCAGATATGTCTCAATTTTCGTACCCTGGTACTCGGGTGCAACATTCCAGACGCTTTAATAACACTCTCCCCACTTGGAGAGTCAGCGCCTTTAACCTCCTGTTTGGCCCAGTTTGCAATTTCTGCGGAAGATGAACAGGAATAGGGAGAACCAATGAGAGACTAGCTGGAGGTGGCTGGACGGGCAAATTTAACTCTCATTTCCCACCAGGAAGAGGAAATAACCAAAGGCTCAGCGTGCCGTGCCGGAACAATATTAGGGCCTGAAGCCATCCTGCGGTGTTGCGGCCAGCTCACAAGAAAGCGAGATGAAGAAAGGAGCTCAGGGGCACTGTAATTCACAAACCTGCAGAGTTATAAATGACAGCTATCGTCCAAAACTATACTGAAGTAAGGCTGCCAAGAGGACTTGAAAGCGGGGCAGAATTGCAGGAAACCGATTTCAGGAGGTAGACTGGAATTGCATTGAAAGCATAGGAAAAGAGGCAGAACGTCCACAATGATGCACTTGGCCAAAAAGGGCGTATGCGTTTTTTCCTGAATATATTCAAGAAAAAATGCATACGCACTTTTTGGCCAACCAAACAAGCTTGCAAAGGAAATCTGCACTACAATGAAGTCTCACTTCCCCCCGGTCAAAAGGGCCATCTGAAAAAAGTGTAAAATCCAGAAAGGCAGGACAGGCCATGGAGAACTGGGAGCCTTGTTATGCTGATGGGTGGGATGTAAATTGCCAACAGACACTCAGGAGAAGTGTATGGTGTTTCCTGAAACATCTAAAAAACAAAGCAACAGAGCCTAGGGCATTTCCACTTATGGTCCTATAGCTTAGGGAAATTAAAATCAAAAAGACACAGCCATCCCAAAGTTTGGAACGGCTCTGTTTACAAGAACCTCGTTTACAGTACAAGTTCAACATCGCAGAAAGTGAAAAATGGATAAAGAAGTTGTGGTATTTACTTACAAAGCAATATCACTCAGCAATGAAATCTATGTCATCAGGCCCTTAGCAGCACAATGAGTGGATTCAGGTATGATGATTCTAACTGAAATAAGTCACACAGAAAAAGAAACATCATAAGATATCAGTAATACACGGAATGTAAACTTGGCTACACAGGAACTGAATTCCAAAACAGAACAGGGTCTCAAATTTAGAAAACCAACTTCTGCTTGCTTAAGGGGAAAGGTGAATTCGGGTGCTGCATAAAACCAGAGATTGAAATGAGCACAGATAAAGTAACTTAAGCCAAATATGGAATAGACAAGAGCTACTCCTTGCTCAACGAAATGGACTCAACACCGCACATTAAACGCCTAAGAATGTACCTGACTAGTAAGTATCTTAAAACCTATGGATTGCTATGTGTCTGAAAGAGAAACAAGCGTGTGTACAGGGCATAAACGCAGCAGTGATAGGATTGGAGAGGTTCGGTGAGCAAATGAAGACCCTTTGAAGTCATATTGCATGGTACCCATTCCACGGGTCTCAACTCTCCAGGTTTAAGGTATTCTTCCTTCAGCTAAAACATGCATGTGGAACCTAGAGTATGATCAACCATGTGATCGGGAGACGTGTTCAAATATGTCTCAGTTTTCATACCCTGGTACTCGGGTGCAACATTCCAGATGCTTTACTAACACTCTCCCGACTTGGAGAGTCAGTCCCTTTAACCTCCTGTTTGGCCCAGTTTGCAATTTCTGCGGAAGATGAACAGGAATAGGGAGAACCAATGAGAGACTAGCTGGAGGTGTCTGGATGGGCAAATTTAACTCTCATTTCCCACCAGGAAGAGGAAATAACCAAAGGCTCTGCGTGCCGTGCCGGAACCAGATTATGGCCTGAAGCCATCCTGCGGTGTTGCGGCCAGGTCACAAGAAAGCGAGTTGAAGAAAGGAGCTCAGGGGCACTGTAATTCACAAACCTGCAGAGTTATAAATGACAGCTATCGTCCAAAATTAGACTGAAGTAAGGCTGCCAAGAGGACTTGAAAGCGGGGCAGAATTGCAGGAAACCGATTTCAGGAGGTAGACTGGAATTGCATTGAAAGCATAGGAAAAGAGGCAGAACGTCCACAATGATGCACTTGGCCAAAAAGGGCGTATGCGTTTTTTCCTGAATATATTCAGGAAAAAACGCATACGCCCTTTTTGGCCAACCAAACAAGCTTGCAAAGGAAATCTGCACTACAATGAAGTCTCACTTCCCCCCGGTCAAAAGGGCCATCTGAAAAAAGTGTAAAATCCAGAAAGGCAGGACAGGCCATGGAGAACTGGGAGCCTTGTTATGCTGATGGGCGGGATGTAAATTGCCAACAGACACTCGGGAGAAGTGTATGGTGTTTCCTGAAACATCTAAAAAACAAAGCAACAGAGCCTAGGGCACTTCCACTTATGGTCCTATAGCTTAGGGAAATTAAAATCAAAAAGACACAGCCACCCCAAAGTTTGGAACGGCTCTGTTTACAAGAACCTCGTTTACAGTACAAGTTCAACATCGCAGAAAGTGAAAAATGGATAAAGAAGTTGTGGTATTTACTTACAAAGCAATATCACTCAGCAATGAAATCTATGTCATCAGGCCCTTAGCAGCACAATGAGTGGATTCAGGTATGATGATTCTAACTGAAATAAGTCACACAGAAAAAGAAACATCATAAGATATCAGTAATACACGGAATGTAAACTTGGCTACATAGGAACTGAATTCCAAACAGAACAGGGTCTCAAATTTAGAAAACCAACTTATGCTTGCTGAAGAGGAAAGGTGAGTTGGGGTGCTGCATAAAACCAGAGATTGAAATGAGCACAGATAAAGTTCCTTAAGCCAAATATGGAATAGACAAGAGCTACTCCTTGCTAAACGAAATGGACTCAACACCCCATATTAAACGCCTAAGAATGTACCTGACTAGTAAGTATCTTAAAACCTATGGATTGCTATGTCTCCAAAAGAGAATCAAGCGTGTGTACAGGGGCATAAACGCAGCAGTGATAGGATTGGAGAGGTTCGGTGAGCAAATGAAGACCCTTTGAAGTCATATTGCATGGTACCCATTCCACGGGTCTCAACTACCCAGGTTTAAGGTATTCTTCCTTCAGCTAAAACATGCATGTGGAACCCAGAGTATGATCAACCGTGTGAACGGGAGACGTTTTCAGATATGTCTCAATTTTCGTACCCTGGTACTCGGGTGCAACATTCCAGACGCTTTAATAACACTCTCCCCACTTGGAGAGTCAGCGCCTTTAACCTCCTGTTTGGCCCAGTTTGCAATTTCTGCGGAAGATGAACAGGAATAGGGAGAACCAATGAGAGACTAGCTGGAGGTGGCTGGACGGGCAAATTTAACTCTCATTTCCCACCAGGAAGAGGAAATAACCAAAGGCTCAGCGTGCCGTGCCGGAACAATATTAGGGCCTGAAGCCATCCTGCGGTGTTGCGGCCAGCTCACAAGAAAGCGAGATGAAGAAAGGAGCTCAGGGGCACTGTAATTCACAAACCTGCAGAGTTATAAATGACAGCTATCGTCCAAAATTAGACTGAAGTAAGGCTGCCAAGAGGACTTGAAAGCGGGGCAGAATTGCAGGAAACCGATTTCAGGAGGTAGACTGGAATTGCATTGAAAGCATAGGAAAAGAGGCAGAACGTCCACAATGATGCACTTGGCCAAAAAGGGCGTATGCGTTTTTTCCTGAATATATTCAGGAAAAAACGCATACGCCCTTTTTGGCCAACCAAACAAGCTTGCAAAGGAAATCTGCACTACAATGAAGTCTCACTTCCCCCCGGTCAAAAGGGCCATCTGAAAAAAGTGTAAAATCCAGAAAGGCAGGACAGGCCATGGAGAACTGGGAGCCTTGTTATGCTGATGGGCGGGATGTAAATTGCCAACAGACACTCGGGAGAAGTGTATGGTGTTTCCTGAAACATCTAAAAAACAAAGCAACAGAGCCTAGGGCACTTCCACTTATGGTCCTATAGCTTAGGGAAATTAAAATCAAAAAGACACAGCCACCCCAAAGTTTGGAACGGCTCTGTTTACAAGAACCTCGTTTACAGTACAAGTTCAACATCGCAGAAAGTGAAAAATGGATAAAGAAGTTGTGGTATTTACTTACAAAGCAATATCACTCAGCAATGAAATCTATGTCATCAGGCCCTTAGCAGCACAATGAGTGGATTCAGGTATGATGATTCTAACTGAAATAAGTCACACAGAAAAAGAAACATCATAAGATATCAGTAATACACGGAATGTAAACTTGGCTACATAGGAACTGAATTCCAAACAGAACAGGGTCTCAAATTTAGAAAACCAACTTATGCTTGCTGAAGAGGAAAGGTGAGTTGGGGTGCTGCATAAAACCAGAGATTGAAATGAGCACAGATAAAGTTCCTTAAGCCAAATATGGAATAGACAAGAGCTACTCCTTGCTAAACGAAATGGACTCAACACCCCATATTAAACGCCTAAGAATGTACCTGACTAGTAAGTATCTTAAAACCTATGGATTGCTATGTCTCCAAAAGAGAATCAAGCGTGTGTACAGGGGCATAAACGCAGCAGTGATAGGATTGGAGAGGTTCGGTGAGCAAATGAAGACCCTTTGAAGTCATATTGCATGGTACCCATTCCACGGGTCTCAACTACCCAGGTTTAAGGTATTCTTCCTTCAGCTAAAACATGCATGTGGAACCCAGAGTATGATCAACCGTGTGAACGGGAGACGTTTTCAGATATGTCTCAATTTTCGTACCCTGGTACTCGGGTGCAACATTCCAGACGCTTTAATAACACTCTCCCCACTTGGAGAGTCAGCGCCTTTAACCTCCTGTTTGGCCCAGTTTGCAATTTCTGCGGAAGATGAACAGGAATAGGGAGAACCAATGAGAGACTAGCTGGAGGTGGCTGGACGGGCAAATTTAACTCTCATTTCCCACCAGGAAGAGGAAATAACCAAAGGCTCAGCGTGCCGTGCCGGAACAATATTAGGGCCTGAAGCCATCCTGCGGTGTTGCGGCCAGCTCACAAGAAAGCGAGATGAAGAAAGGAGCTCAGGGGCACTGTAATTCACAAACCTGCAGAGTTATAAATGACAGCTATCGTCCAAAACTATACTGAAGTAAGGCTGCCAAGAGGACTTGAAAGCGGGGCAGAATTGCAGGAAACCGATTTCAGGAGGTAGACTGGAATTGCATTGAAAGCATAGGAAAAGAGGCAGAACGTCCACAATGATGCACTTGGCCAAAAAGGGCGTATGCGTTTTTTCCTGAATATATTCAAGAAAAAATGCATACGCACTTTTTGGCCAACCAAACAAGCTTGCAAAGGAAATCTGCACTACAATGAAGTCTCACTTCCCCCCGGTCAAACGGGCCATCTGAAAAAAGTGTAAAATCCAGAAAGGCGGGACAGGCCATGGAGAACTGGGAGCCTTGTTATGCTGATGGGTGGGATGTAAATTGCCAACAGACACTCAGGAGAAGTGTATGGTGTTTCCTGAAACATCTAAAAAACAAAGCAACAGAGCCTAGGGCACTTCCACTTATGGTCCTATAGCTTAGGGAAATTAAAATCAAAAAGACACAGCCATCCCAAAGTTTGGAACGGCTCTGTTTACAAGAACCTCGTTTACAGTACAAGTTCAACATCGCAGAAAGTGAAAAATGGATAAAGAAGTTGTGGTATTTACTTACAAAGCAATATCACTCAGCAATGAAATCTATGTCATCAGGCCCTTAGCAGCACAATGAGTGGATTCAGGTATGATGATTCTAACTGAAATAAGTCACACAGAAAAAGAAACATCATAAGATATCAGTAATACACGGAATGTAAACTTGGCTACACAGGAACTGAATTCCAAAACAGAACAGGGTCTCAAATTTAGAAAACCAACTTCTGCTTGCTTAAGGGGAAAGGTGAATTCGGGTGCTGCATAAAACCAGAGATTGAAATGAGCACAGATAAAGTAACTTAAGCCAAATATGGAATAGACAAGAGCTACTCCTTGCTCAACGAAATGGACTCAACACCGCACATTAAACGCCTAAGAATGTACCTGACTAGTAAGTATCTTAAAACCTATGGATTGCTATGTGTCCGAAAGAGAAACAAGCGTGTGTACAGGGCATAAACGCAGCAGTGATAGGATTGGAGAGGTTCGGTGAGCAAATGAAGACCCTTTGAAGTCATATTGCATGGTACCCATTCCACGGGTCTCAACTCTCCAGGTTTAAGGTATTCTTCCTTCAGCTAAAACATGCATGTGGAACCTAGAGTATGATCAACCATGTGATCGGGAGACGTGTTCAAATATGTCTCAGTTTTCATACCCTGGTACTCGGGTGCAACATTCCAGATGCTTTACTAACACTCTCCCGACTTGGAGAGTCAGTCCCTTTAACCTCCTGTTTGGCCCAGTTTGCAATTTCTGCGGAAGATGAACAGGAATAGGGAGAACCAATGAGAGACTAGCTGGAGGTGTCTGGATGGGCAAATTTAACTCTCATTTCCCACCAGGAAGAGGAAATAACCAAAGGCTCAGCGTGCTGTGCCGGAACCAGATTAGGGCCTGAATCCATCCTGCGGTGTTGCGGCCAGCTCACAAGAAAGCGAGTTGAAGAAAGGAGCTCAGGGGCACTGTAATTCACAAACCTGCAGAGTTATAAATGACAGCTATCGTCCAAAATTATACTGAAGTAAGGCTGCCAAGAGGACTTGAAAGCGGGGCAGAATTGCAGGAAACCGATTTCAGGAGGTAGACTGGAATTGCATTGAAAGCATAGGAAAAGAGGCAGAACGTCCACAATGATGCACTTGGCCAAAAAGGGCGTATGCGTTGTTTCCTGAATATTTTCAGGAAAAAACGCATACGCCCTTTTTGGCCAACCAAACAAGCTTGCAAAGGAAATCTGCACTACAATGAAGTCTCACTTCCCCCCGGTCAAAAGGGCCATCTGAAAAAAGTGTAAAATCCAGAAAGGCAGGACAGGCCATGGAGAACTGGGAGCCTTGTTATGCTGATGGGCGGGATGTAAATTGCCAACAGACACTCGGGAGAAGTGTATGGTGTTTCCTGAAACATCTAAGAAACAAAGCAACAGAGCCTAGGGCAATTCCACTTATGGTCCTATAGCTTAGGGAAATTAAAATCAAAAAGACACAGCCACCCCAAAGTTTGGAACGGCTCTGTTTACAAGAACCTCGTTTACAGTACAAGTTCAACATCGCAGAAAGTGAAAAATGGATAAATAAGTTGTGGTATTTACTTACAAAGCAATATCACTCAGCAATGAAATCTATGTCATCAGGCCCTTAGCAGCACAATGAGTGGATTCAGGTATGATGATTCTAACTGAAATAAGTCACACAGAAAAAGAAACATCATAAGATATCACTAATACACGGAATGTAAACTTGGCTACACAGGAACTGAATTCCAAAACAGAACAGGGTCTCAAATTTAGAAAACCAACTTATGCTTCCTTAAGGGGAAAGGTGAGTTGGGGTGCTGCATAAAACCAGAGATTGAAATGAGCACAGATAAAGTTTCTTAAGCCAAATATGGAATAGACAAGTGCTACTCCTTGCTCAACGAAATGGACTCAACACCGCATATTAAACGCCTAAGAATGTACCTGACTAGTAAGTATCTTAAAACCTATGGATTGCTATGTCTCCGAAAGAGAATCAAGCGTGTGTACAGGGGCATAAACGCAGCAGTGATAGGATTGGAGAGGTTCGGTGAGCAAATGAAGACCCTTTGAAGTCATATTGCATGGTACCCATTACACGGGTCTCAACTCTCCAGGTTTAAGGTATTCTTCCTTCAGCTAAATCATGCATGTGGAACCCAGAGTATGATAAACCGTGTGAACGGGAGACGTGTTTACATATGTCTCAGTTTTCCTCCCCTGGTACTCGGGTGCAACATTCCAGACGCTTTACTAACACTCTCCCCACTTGGAGGGTCAGCGCCTTTAACCTCCTGTTTGGCCCAGTTTGCAATTTCTGCGGAAGGTGAATAGGAATAGGGAGAACCAATGAGAGACTAGCTGGAGGTGTCTGGACGGGCAAATTTAACTCTCATTTCCCACCAGGAAGAGGAAATAACCAAAGGCTCTGCGTGCCGTGCCGGAACCAGATTATGGCCTGAAGCCATCCTGCGGTGTTGCGGCCAGGTCACAAGAAAGCGAGTTGAAGAAAGGAGCTCAGGGGCACTGTAATTCACAAACCTGCAGAGTTATAAATGACAGCTATCGTCCAAAATTAGACTGAAGTAAGGCTGCCAAGAGGACTTGAAAGCGGGGCAGAATTGCAGGAAACCGATTTCAGGAGGTAGACTGGAATTGCATTGAAAGCATAGGAAAAGAGGCAGAACGTCCACAATGATGCACTTGGCCAAAAAGGGCGTATGCGTTTTTTCCTGAATATATTCAGGAAAAAACGCATACGCCCTTTTTGGCCAACCAAACAAGCTTGCAAAGGAAATCTGCACTACAATGAAGTCTCACTTCCCCCCGGTCAAAAGGGCCATCTGAAAAAAGTGTAAAATCCAGAAAGGCAGGACAGGCCATGGAGAACTGGGAGCCTTGTTATGCTGATGGGCGGGATGTAAATTGCCAACAGACACTCGGGAGAAGTGTATGGTGTTTCCTGAAACATCTAAAAAACAAAGCAACAGAGCCTAGGGCACTTCCACTTATGGTCCTATAGCTTAGGGAAATTAAAATCAAAAAGACACAGCCACCCCAAAGTTTGGAACGGCTCTGTTTACAAGAACCTGGTTTACAGTACAAGTTCAACATCGCAGAAAGTGAAAAATGGATAAAGAAGTTGTGGTATTTACTTACAAAGCAATATCACTCAGCAATGAAATCTATGTCATCAGGCCCTTAGCAGCACAATGAGTGGATTCAGGTATGATGATTCTAACTGAAATAAGTCACACAGAAAAAGAAACATCATAAGATATCAGTAATACACGGAATGTAAACTTGGCTACACAGGAACTGAATTCCAAAACAGAACAGGGTCTCAAATTTAGAAAACCAACTTCTGCTTGCTTAAGGGGAAAGGTGAATTCGGGTGCTGCATAAAACCAGAGATTGAAATGAGCACAGATAAAGTAACTTAAGCCAAATATGGAATAGACAAGAGCTACTCCTTGCTCAACGAAATGGACTCAACACCGCACATTAAACGCCTAAGAATGTACCTGACTAGTAAGTATCTTAAAACCTATGGATTGCTATGTGTCCGAAAGAGAAACAAGCGTGTGTACAGGGCATAAACGCAGCAGTGATAGGATTGGAGAGGTTCGGTGAGCAAATGAAGACCCTTTGAAGTCATATTGCATGGTACCCATTCCACGGGTCTCAACTCTCCAGGTTTAAGGTATTCTTCCTTCAGCTAAAACATGCATGTGGAACCTAGAGTATGATCAACCATGTGATCGGGAGACGTGTTCAAATATGTCTCAGTTTTCATACCCTGGTACTCGGGTGCAACATTCCAGATGCTTTACTAACACTCTCCCGACTTGGAGAGTCAGTCCCTTTAACCTCCTGTTTGGCCCAGTTTGCAATTTCTGCGGAAGATGAACAGGAATAGGGAGAACCAATGAGAGACTAGCTGGAGGTGTCTGGATGGGCAAATTTAACTCTCATTTCCCACCAGGAAGAGGAAATAACCAAAGGCTCAGCGTGCTGTGCCGGAACCAGATTAGGGCCTGAATCCATCCTGCGGTGTTGCGGCCAGCTCACAAGAAAGCGAGTTGAAGAAAGGAGCTCAGGGGCACTGTAATTCACAAACCTGCAGAGTTATAAATGACAGCTATCGTCCAAAATTATACTGAAGTAAGGCTGCCAAGAGGACTTGAAAGCGGGGCAGAATTGCAGGAAACCGATTTCAGGAGGTAGACTGGAATTGCATTGAAAGCATAGGAAAAGAGGCAGAACGTCCACAATGATGCACTTGGCCAAAAAGGGCGTATGCGTTGTTTCCTGAATATTTTCAGGAAAAAACGCATACGCCCTTTTTGGCCAACCAAACAAGCTTGCAAAGGAAATCTGCACTACAATGAAGTCTCACTTCCCCCCGGTCAAAAGGGCCATCTGAAAAAAGTGTAAAATCCAGAAAGGCAGGACAGGCCATGGAGAACTGGGAGCCTTGTTATGCTGATGGGCGGGATGTAAATTGCCAACAGACACTCGGGAGAAGTGTATGGTGTTTCCTGAAACATCTAAGAAACAAAGCAACAGAGCCTAGGGCAATTCCACTTATGGTCCTATAGCTTAGGGAAATTAAAATCAAAAAGACACAGCCACCCCAAAGTTTGGAACGGCTCTGTTTACAAGAACCTCGTTTACAGTACAAGTTCAACATCGCAGAAAGTGAAAAATGGATAAATAAGTTGTGGTATTTACTTACAAAGCAATATCACTCAGCAATGAAATCTATGTCATCAGGCCCTTAGCAGCACAATGAGTGGATTCAGGTATGATGATTCTAACTGAAATAAGTCACACAGAAAAAGAAACATCATAAGATATCACTAATACACGGAATGTAAACTTGGCTACACAGGAACTGAATTCCAAAACAGAACAGGGTCTCAAATTTAGAAAACCAACTTATGCTTCCTTAAGGGGAAAGGTGAGTTGGGGTGCTGCATAAAACCAGAGATTGAAATGAGCACAGATAAAGTTTCTTAAGCCAAATATGGAATAGACAAGTGCTACTCCTTGCTCAACGAAATGGACTCAACACCGCATATTAAACGCCTAAGAATGTACCTGACTAGTAAGTATCTTAAAACCTATGGATTGCTATGTCTCCGAAAGAGAATCAAGCGTGTGTACAGGGGCATAAACGCAGCAGTGATAGGATTGGAGAGGTTCGGTGAGCAAATGAAGACCCTTTGAAGTCATATTGCATGGTACCCATTACACGGGTCTCAACTCTCCAGGTTTAAGGTATTCTTCCTTCAGCTAAATCATGCATGTGGAACCCAGAGTATGATAAACCGTGTGAACGGGAGACGTGTTTACATATGTCTCAGTTTTCCTCCCCTGGTACTCGGGTGCAACATTCCAGACGCTTTACTAACACTCTCCCCACTTGGAGGGTCAGCGCCTTTAACCTCCTGTTTGGCCCAGTTTGCAATTTCTGCGGAAGGTGAATAGGAATAGGGAGAACCAATGAGAGACTAGCTGGAGGTGTCTGGACGGGCAAATTTAACTCTCATTTCCCACCAGGAAGAGGAAATAACCAAAGGCTCTGCGTGCCGTGCCGGAACCAGATTATGGCCTGAAGCCATCCTGCGGTGTTGCGGCCAGGTCACAAGAAAGCGAGTTGAAGAAAGGAGCTCAGGGGCACTGTAATTCACAAACCTGCAGAGTTATAAATGACAGCTATCGTCCAAAATTAGACTGAAGTAAGGCTGCCAAGAGGACTTGAAAGCGGGGCAGAATTGCAGGAAACCGATTTCAGGAGGTAGACTGGAATTGCATTGAAAGCATAGGAAAAGAGGCAGAACGTCCACAATGATGCACTTGGCCAAAAAGGGCGTATGCGTTTTTTCCTGAATATATTCAGGAAAAAACGCATACGCCCTTTTTGGCCAACCAAACAAGCTTGCAAAGGAAATCTGCACTACAATGAAGTCTCACTTCCCCCCGGTCAAAAGGGCCATCTGAAAAAAGTGTAAAATCCAGAAAGGCAGGACAGGCCATGGAGAACTGGGAGCCTTGTTATGCTGATGGGCGGGATGTAAATTGCCAACAGACACTCGGGAGAAGTGTATGGTGTTTCCTGAAACATCTAAGAAACAAAGCAACAGAGCCTAGGGCAATTCCACTTATGGTCCTATAGCTTAGGGAAATTAAAATCAAAAAGACACAGCCACCCCAAAGTTTGGAACGGCTCTGTTTACAAGAACCTCGTTTACAGTACAAGTTCAACATCGCAGAAAGTGAAAAATGGATAAATAAGTTGTGGTATTTACTTACAAAGCAATATCACTCAGCAATGAAATCTATGTCATCAGGCCCTTAGCAGCACAATGAGTGGATTCAGGTATGATGATTCTAACTGAAATAAGTCACACAGAAAAAGAAACATCATAAGATATCACTAATACACGGAATGTAAACTTGGCTACACAGGAACTGAATTCCAAAACAGAACAGGGTCTCAAATTTAGAAAACCAACTTATGCTTCCTTAAGGGGAAAGGTGAGTTGGGGTGCTGCATAAAACCAGAGATTGAAATGAGCACAGATAAAGTTTCTTAAGCCAAATATGGAATAGACAAGTGCTACTCCTTGCTCAACGAAATGGACTCAACACCGCATATTAAACGCCTAAGAATGTACCTGACTAGTAAGTATCTTAAAACCTATGGATTGCTATGTCTCCGAAAGAGAATCAAGCGTGTGTACAGGGGCATAAACGCAGCAGTGATAGGATTGGAGAGGTTCGGTGAGCAAATGAAGACCCTTTGAAGTCATATTGCATGGTACCCATTACACGGGTCTCAACTCTCCAGGTTTAAGGTATTCTTCCTTCAGCTAAATCATGCATGTGGAACCCAGAGTATGATAAACCGTGTGAACGGGAGACGTGTTTACATATGTCTCAGTTTTCCTCCCCTGGTACTCGGGTGCAACATTCCAGACGCTTTACTAACACTCTCCCCACTTGGAGGGTCAGCGCCTTTAACCTCCTGTTTGGCCCAGTTTGCAATTTCTGCGGAAGGTGAATAGGAATAGGGAGAACCAATGAGAGACTAGCTGGAGGTGTCTGGACGGGCAAATTTAACTCTCATTTCCCACCAGGAAGAGGAAATAACCAAAGGCTCTGCGTGCCGTGCCGGAACCAGATTATGGCCTGAAGCCATCCTGCGGTGTTGCGGCCAGGTCACAAGAAAGCGAGTTGAAGAAAGGAGCTCAGGGGCACTGTAATTCACAAACCTGCAGAGTTATAAATGACAGCTATCGTCCAAAATTAGACTGAAGTAAGGCTGCCAAGAGGACTTGAAAGCGGGGCAGAATTGCAGGAAACCGATTTCAGGAGGTAGACTGGAATTGCATTGAAAGCATAGGAAAAGAGGCAGAACGTCCACAATGATGCACTTGGCCAAAAAGGGCGTATGCGTTTTTTCCTGAATATATTCAGGAAAAAACGCATACGCCCTTTTTGGCCAACCAAACAAGCTTGCAAAGGAAATCTGCACTACAATGAAGTCTCACTTCCCCCCGGTCAAAAGGGCCATCTGAAAAAAGTGTAAAATCCAGAAAGGCAGGACAGGCCATGGAGAACTGGGAGCCTTGTTATGCTGATGGGCGGGATGTAAATTGCCAACAGACACTCGGGAGAAGTGTATGGTGTTTCCTGAAACATCTAAAAAACAAAGCAACAGAGCCTAGGGCACTTCCACTTATGGTCCTATAGCTTAGGGAAATTAAAATCAAAAAGACACAGCCACCCCAAAGTTTGGAACGGCTCTGTTTACAAGAACCTCGTTTACAGTACAAGTTCAACATCGCAGAAAGTGAAAAATGGATAAAGAAGTTGTGGTATTTACTTACAAAGCAATATCACTCAGCAATGAAATCTATGTCATCAGGCCCTTAGCAGTACAATGAGTGGATTCAGGTATGATGATTCTAACTGAAATAAGTCACACAGAAAAAGAAACATCATAAGATATCAGTAATACACGGAATGTAAACTTGGCTACACAGGAACTGAATTCCAAAACAGAACAGGGTCTCAAATTTAGAAAACCAACTTATGCTTGCTTAAGGGGAAAGGTGAGTTGGGGTGCTGCATAAAACCAGAGATTGAAATGAGCACAGATAAAGTTTCTTAAGCCAAATATGGAATAGACAAGAGCTACTCCTTGCTCAACGAAATGGACTCAACACCGCATATTAAACGCCTAAGAATGTACCTGACTAGTAAGTATCTTAAAACCTATGGATTGCTATGTCTCCGAAAGAGAATCAAGCGTGTGTACAGGGGCATAAACGCAGCAGTGATAGGATTGGAGAGGTTCGGTGAGCAAATGAAGACCCTTTGAAGTCATATTGCATGGTACCCATTCCACGGGTCTCAACTCTCCAGGTTTAAGGTATTCTTCCTTCAGCTAAATCATGCATGTGGAACCCAGAGTATGATCAACCGTGTGAACGGGAGACGTGTTTACATATGTCTCAGTTTTCCTCCCCTGGTACTCGGGTGCAACATTCCAGACGCTTTACTAACACTCTCCCCACTTGGAGGGTCAGCGCCTTTAACCTCCTGTTTGGCCGAGTTTGCAATTTCTGCGGAAGATGAACAGGAATAGGGAGAACCAATGAGAGACTAGCTGGAGGTGTCTGGACGGGCAAATTTAACTCTCATTTCCCACCAGGAAGAGGAATTAACCAAAGGTTCTGCGTGCCATGCCGGAACCAGATTAGGGCCTGAAGCCATCCTGCGGTGTTGCGGCCAGGTCACAAGAAAGCGAGTTGAAGAAAGGAGCTCAGGGGCACTGTAATTCACAAACCTGCAGAGTTATAAATGACAGCTATCGTCCAAAAATATACTGAAGTAAGGCTGCCAAGAGGACTTGAAAGCGGGGCAGAATTGCAGGGAACCAATTTCAGGAGGTAGACTGGAATTGCATTGAAAGCATAGGAAAAGAGGCAGAACGTCCACAATGATGCACTTGGCCAAGAAGGGCGTATCCGTTTTTTCCTGAATATATTCAGGAAAAAACGCATACGTCCTTTTTGGCCAACCAAGCAAGCTTGCAAAGGAAATCTGCACTACAATGAAGTCTCACTTCCCCCCGGTCAAAAGGGCCATCTGAAAAAAGTGTAAAATCCAGAAAGGCAGGACAGGCCATGGAGAACTGGGAGCCTTGTTATGCTGATGGGCGGGATGTAAATTGCCAACAGACACTCCGGAGAAGTGTATGGTGTTTCCTGAAACATCTAAAAAACAAAGCAACAGAGCCTAGGGCACTTCCACTTATGGTCCTATAGCTTAGGGAAATTAAAATCAAAAAGACACAGCCACCCCAACGTTTGGGACGCCTCTGTTTACAAGAACCTCGTTTACCGTACAAGTTCAACATCGCAGAAAGTGAAAAATGGATAAAGAAGTTGTGGTATTTACTTACAAAGCAATATCACTCAGCAATGAAATCTATGTCATCAGGCCCTTAGCAGCACAATGAGTGGATTCAGGTATGATGATTCTAACTGAAATAAGTCACACAGAAAAAGAAACATCATAAGATATCAGTAATACACGGAATGTAAACTTGGCTACACAGGAACTGAATTCCAAAACAGAACAGGGTCTCAAATTTAGAAAACCAACTTCTGCTTGCTTAAGGGGAAAGGTGAGTTGGGGTGCTGCATAAAATCAGAGATTGAAATGAGCACAGATAATGTTTCTTAAGCCAAATATGGAATAGACAAGTGCTACTCCTTGCTCAACGACAAGGACTCAACACTGCATATTAAACGCCTAAGAATGTACCTGACTAGTAAGTATCTTAAAACCTATGGATTGCTATGTCTCCGAAAGAGAATCAAGCGTGTGTACAGGGGCATAAACGCAGCAGTGATAGGATTGGAGAGGTTCGGTGAGCAAATGAAGACCCTTTGAAGTCATATTGCATGGTACCCATTACACGGGTCTCAACTCTCCAGGTTTAAGGTATTCTTCCTTCAGCTAAATCATGCATGTGGAACCCAGAGTATGATAAACCGTGTGAACGGGAGACGTGTTTACATATGTCTCAGTTTTCCTCCCCTGGTACTCGGGTGCAACATTCCAGACGCTTTACTAACACTCTCCCCACTTGGAGGGTCAGCGCCTTTAACCTCCTGTTTGGCCCAGTTTGCAATTTCTGCGGAAGGTGAATAGGAATAGGGAGAACCAATGAGAGACTAGCTGGAGGTGTCTGGACGGGCAAATTTAACTCTCATTTCCCACCAGGAAGAGGAAATAACCAAAGGCTCTGCGTGCCGTGCCGGAACCAGATTATGGCCTGAAGCCATCCTGCGGTGTTGCGGCCAGGTCACAAGAAAGCGAGTTGAAGAAAGGAGCTCAGGGGCACTGTAATTCACAAACCTGCAGAGTTATAAATGACAGCTATCGTCCAAAATTAGACTGAAGTAAGGCTGCCAAGAGGACTTGAAAGCGGGGCAGAATTGCAGGAAACCGATTTCAGGAGGTAGACTGGAATTGCATTGAAAGCATAGGAAAAGAGGCAGAACGTCCACAATGATGCACTTGGCCAAAAAGGGCGTATGCGTTTTTTCCTGAATATATTCAGGAAAAAACGCATACGCCCTTTTTGGCCAACCAAACAAGCTTGCAAAGGAAATCTGCACTACAATGAAGTCTCACTTCCCCCCGGTCAAAAGGGCCATCTGAAAAAAGTGTAAAATCCAGAAAGGCAGGACAGGCCATGGAGAACTGGGAGCCTTGTTATGCTGATGGGCGGGATGTAAATTGCCAACAGACACTCGGGAGAAGTGTATGGTGTTTCCTGAAACATCTAAAAAACAAAGCAACAGAGCCTAGGGCACTTCCACTTATGGTCCTATAGCTTAGGGAAATTAAAATCAAAAAGACACAGCCACCCCAAAGTTTGGAACGGCTCTGTTTACAAGAACCTCGTTTACAGTACAAGTTCAACATCGCAGAAAGTGAAAAATGGATAAAGAAGTTGTGGTATTTACTTACAAAGCAATATCACTCAGCAATGAAATCTATGTCATCAGGCCCTTAGCAGTACAATGAGTGGATTCAGGTATGATGATTCTAACTGAAATAAGTCACACAGAAAAAGAAACATCATAAGATATCAGTAATACACGGAATGTAAACTTGGCTACACAGGAACTGAATTCCAAAACAGAACAGGGTCTCAAATTTAGAAAACCAACTTATGCTTGCTTAAGGGGAAAGGTGAGTTGGGGTGCTGCATAAAACCAGAGATTGAAATGAGCACAGATAAAGTTTCTTAAGCCAAATATGGAATAGACAAGAGCTACTCCTTGCTCAACGAAATGGACTCAACACCGCATATTAAACGCCTAAGAATGTACCTGACTAGTAAGTATCTTAAAACCTATGGATTGCTATGTCTCCGAAAGAGAATCAAGCATGTGTACAGGGGCATAAACGCAGCAGTGATAGGATTGGAGAGGTTCGGTGAGCAAATGAAGACCCTTTGAAGTCATATTGCATGGTACCCATTCCACGGGTCTCAACTCTCCAGGTTTAAGGTATTCTTCCCTCAGCTAAAACATGCATGTGGAACCCAGAGTATGATCAACCTTGTGAACGGGAGACGTGTTCAGATATGTCTCAGTTTTCGTACCCTGGTACTCGGGTGCAACATTCCAGACGCTTTAATAACACTCTCCCCACTTGGAGAGTCAGCGCCTTTAACCTCCTGTTTGGCCCAGTTTGCAATTTCTGCGGAAGATGAACAGGAATAGGGAGAACCAATGAGAGACTAGCTGGAGGTGTCTGGACGGGCAAATTTAACTCTCATTTCCCACCAGGAAGAGGAAATAACCAAAGGCTCAGCGTGCCGTGGCGCAACCAGATTAGAGCCTGAAGCCATCCTGCGGTGTTGCGGCCAGCTCAAAAGAAAGCGAGTTGAAGAAAGGAGCTCAGGGGCACTGTAATTCACAAACCTGCAGAGTTATAAATGACAGCTATCGTCCAAAAATATACTGAAGTAAGGCTGCCAAGAGGACTTGAAAGCGGGGCAGAATTGCAGGAAACCGATTTCAGGAGGTAGACTGGAATTGCATTGAAAGCATAGGAAAAGAGGCAGAACGTCCACAATGATGCACTTGGCCAAAAAGGGCGTATGCATTTTTTCCTGAATATATTCAGGAAAAGAGGCAGAACGTCCACAATGATGCACTTGGCCAAAAAGGGCGTATGCGTTTTTTCCTGAATATATTCAGGAAAAAACGCATACGCACTTTTTAGCCAACCAAGCAAGCTTGCAAAGGAAATCTGCACTACAATGAAGTCTCACTTCCCCCCGGTCAAAAGGGCCATCTGAAAAAAGTGTAAAATCCAGAAAGGCAGGACAGGCCATGGAGAACTGGGAGCCTTGTTATGCTGATGGGCGGGATGTAAATTGCCAACAGACACTCGGGAGAAGTGTATGGTGTTTCCTGAAACATCTAAAAAACAAAGCAACAGAGCCTAGGGCACTTCCACTTATGGTCCTATAGCTTAGGGAAATTAAAATCAAAAAGACACAGCCACCCCAAAGTTTGGAACGGCTCTGTTTACAAGAACCTCGTACAGTACAAGTTCAATATCGCAGAAAGTGAAAAATGGATAAAGAAGTTGTGGTATTTACTTACAAAGCAATATCACTCAGCAATGAAATCTATGTCATCAGGCCCTTAGCAGCACAATGAGTGGATTCAGGTATGATGATTCTAACTGAAATAAGTCACACAGAAAAAGAAACATCATGAGATATCACTAATACACGGAATGTAAACTTGGCTACACAGGAACTGAATTCCAAAACAGAACAGGGTGTCAAATTTAGAAAACAAACTTATGCTTGCTTAAGGGGAAAGGTGAGTTGGGGTGCTGCATAAAACCAGAGATTGAAATGAGCACAGATAAAGTTCCTTAAGCCAAATATGGAATAGACAAGAGCTACTCCTTGCTCAACGAAATGGACTCAACACCCCATATTAAATGCTTAAGAATGTACCTGACTAGTAAGTATCTTAAAACCTAAGGATTGCTATGTCTCCATAAGAGAATCAAGCGTGTGTACAGGGGCATAAATGCAGCAGTGATAGGATTGGAGAGGTTCGGTGAGCAAATGAATACCCATTGAAGTCATATTGCATGGTACCCATTACACGGGTCTCAACTCTCCAGGTTTAAGGTATTCTTCCTTCAGCTAAAACATGCATGTGGAACCCAGAGTATGATCAACCATGTGAACGGGAGACGTGTTCAAATATGTCTCAGTTTTCCTCCCCTGGTACTCGGGTGCAACATTCCAGACGCTTTACTAACACTCTCCCCACTTGGAGAGTCAGCGCCTTTAACCTCCTGTTTGGCCCAGTTTGCAATTTCTGCGGAAGATGAACAGGAATAGGGAGAACCAATGAGAGACTAGCTGGAGGTCTCTGGACGGGCAAAATTAACTCTCATTTCCCACCAGGAAGAGGAAATAACCAAAGGCTCAGCGTGCCATACCGGAACCAGATTAGGGCCTGAAGCCATCCAGTGGTGTTGCGGCCAGCTCAAAAGAAAGCGAGTTTAAGAAAGGAGCTCAGGGGCACTGTAATTCACAAACCTGCAGAGTTATAAATGACAGCTATCGCCCAAAAATATACTGAAGTAAGGCTGCTATGAGGACTTGAAAGCGGGGCAGAATTGCAGGAAACCGATTTCAGGAGGTAGACTGGAATTGCATTGAAAGCATAGGAAAAGAGGCAGAACGTCCACAATGATGCACTTGGCCAAAAAGGGCGTATGCGTTTTTTCCTGAATATATTCAGGAAAAAACGCATACGCCCTTTTTGGCCAACCAAGCAAGCTTGCAAAGGAAATCTGCACTACAATGAAGTCTCACTTCCCCCCGGTCAAAAGGGCCATCTGAAAAAAGTGTAAAATCCAGAAAGGCAGGACAGGCCATGGAGAACTGGGAGCCTTGTTATGCTGATGGGCGGGATGTAAATTGCCAACAGACACTCGGGATAAGTGTATGGTGTTTCCTGAAACATCTAAGAAACATAGCAACAGAGCCTAGGGCACTTTCACTTATGGTCCTATAGCTTAGGGAAATTAAAATCAAAAAGACACAGCCACCCCAAAGTTTGGGACGCCTCTGTTTATAAGAACCTCGTTTACCGTACAAGTTCAATATCACAGAAAGTGAAAAATGGATAAAAAACTTGTGGTACTTACGTACAATGCAGTATCACTCAGCAATGAAATCTATGTCATCAGGCCCGTAGCAGCACAATGAGTGGATTCAGGTATGATGATTCTAACTGAAATAAGTCACACAGAAAAAGAAACATCATAAGATATCACTAATACACGGAATGTAAACTTGGCTACACAGGAACTGAATTCCAAAACAGAACAGGGTCTCAAATTTAGAAAACCAACTTATGCTTGCTTAAGGGGAAAGGTGAGTTGGGGTGCTGCATAAAACCAGAGATTGAAATGAGCACAGATAAAGTTCCTTAAACCAAATATGGAATAGACAAGAGCTACTCCTTGCTCAACGAAATGGACTCAACATCCTATATTAAACGCCTAAGAATGTACCTGAGTAGTAAGTATCTTAAAACCTATGGATTGCTATGTCTCCAAAAGAGAATCAAGCGTGTGTACAGGGGCATAAACGCAGCAGTGATAGGATTGGAGAGGTTCGGTGAGCAAATGAAGACCCTTTGAAGACATATTGCATGGTACCCATTACACGGGTCTCAACTCTCCAGGTTTAAGGTATTCTTCCTTCAGCTAAAACATGCATGTGGAACCCAGAGTATGATCAACCGTGTGAACGGGAGACGTGTTCAGATATGTCTCAGTATTCGTACCCTGGTACTCGGGTGCAACATTCCAGACGCTTTAATAACACTCTCCCCACTTGGAGAGTCAGCGCCTTTAACCTCCTGTTTGGCCCAGTTTGCAATTTCTGCGGAAGATGAACAGGAATAGGGAGAACCAATGAGAGACTAGCTGGAGGTGTCTGGACGGGCAAATTTAACTCTCATTTCCCACCTGGAAGAGGAATTAACCAAAGGCGCAGCGTGCCGTGCCGGAACCAGATTAGGGCCTGAAGCCATCCTGCGGTGTTGCGGCCAGCTCAAAAGAAAGCGAGTTGAAGAAAGGAGCTCAGGGGCACTGTAATTCACAAACCTGCAGAGTTACAAATGACAGCTATCGTCCAAAAATATACTGAAGTAAGGCTGCCAAAAGGACTTGAAAGTGGGGCAGAATTGCAGGAAACCGATTTCAGGAGGTAGACTGGAATTGCATTGAAAGCATAGGAAAAGAGGCAGAACGTCCACAATGATGCACTTGGCCAAAAAGGGCGTATGCGTTTTTTCCTGAATATATTCAAGAAAAAACGCATACGCCCCTTTTGGTCAGCCAAACAAGCTTGCAAAGGAAATCTGCACTACAATGAAGTCTCACTTCCCCCCGGTCAAAAGGGCCATGTGAAAAAAGTGTAAAATCCAGAAAGGCAGGACAGGCCATGGAGAACTGGGAGCCTTGTTATGCTGATGGGCGGGATGTAAATTGCCAACAGACATTCGGGAGAAGTGTATGGTGTTTCCTGAAACATCTAAAAAACAAAGCAACAGAGCCTAGGTCACTTCCACTTATGGTCCTATAGCTTAGGGAAATTAAAATCAAAAAGACACAGCCATCCCAAAGTTTGGAACGGCTCTGTTTACAAGAATCTCGTTTACAGTACAAGTTCAACATCGCAGAAAGTGAAAAATGGATAAAGAAGTTGTGGTATTTACTTACAAAGCAATATCACTCAGCAATGAAATCTATGTCATCAGGCCCTTAGCAGCACAATGAGTGGATTCAGGTATGATGATTCTAACTGAAATAAGTCACACAGAAAAAGAAACATCATAAGATATCACTAATACACGGAATGTAAACTTGGCTACACAGGAACTGAATTACAGAACAGAACAGTGTTTCAAATTTAGAAAACCAACTTCTGCTTGCTTAAGGGGAAAGGTGAGTTGGGGTGCTGCATAAAACCAGAGATTGAAATGAGCACAGATAAAGTTCCTTAAGCCAAATATGGAATAGACAAGAGCTACTCCTTGCTCAACGAAATGGACTCAACACCCCATATTAAACGCCTAAGAATGTACCTGACTCGTAAGTATCTTAAAACCTATGGATTGCTATGTCTCTGAAAGAGAATCAAGCGTGTGTACAGGGGCATAAACACAGCAGTGATAGGATTGGAGAGGTTCGGTGAGCAAATGAAGACCCTTTGAAGTCATATTGCATGGTACCCATTACACTGGTCTCAACTCTCCAGGTTTAAGGTATTCTTCCTTCAGCTAAAACATGCATGTGGAACCCAGAGTATGATCAACCGTGTGAACGGGAGACGTGTTCAGATATGTCTCAGTATTCCTCCCCTGGTACTCGGGTGCAACATTCCAGACGCTTTAATAACACTCTCCCCACTTGGAGAGTCAGCGCCTTTAAACTCCTGTTTGGCCCAGTTTGCAATTTCTGCGGAAGATGAACAGGAATAGGGAGAACCAATGAGAGACTAGCTGGAGGTGTCTGGACGGGCAAATTTAACTCTCATTTCCCACCAGGAAGAGGAATTAACCAAAGGCTCAGCGTGCCGTGCCGGAACCAGATTAGGGCCTGAAGCCATCTTGCGGTGTTGCGGCCAGCTCAAAAGAAAGCGAGTTGAAGAAAGGAGCTCAGGGGCACTGTAATTCACAAACCTGCAGAGTTACAAATGACAGCTATCGTCCAAAAATATACTGAAGTAAGGCTGCCAAAAGGACTTGAAAGTGGGGCAGAATTGCAGGAAACCGATTTCAGGAGGTAGACTGGAATTGCATTGAAAGCATAGGAAAAGAGGCAGAACGTCCACAATGATGCACTTGGCCAAAAAGGGCGTATGCGTTTTTTCCTGAATATATTCAAGAAAAAACGCATACGCCCTTTTTGGTCAGCCAAACAAGCTTGCAAAGGAAATCTGCACTACAATGAAGTCTCACTTCCCCCCGGTCAAAAGGGCCATCTGAAAAAAGTGTAAAATCCAGAAAGGCAGGACAGGCCATGGAGAACTGGGAGCCTTGTTATGCTGATGGGCGGGATGTAAATTGCCAACAGACACTCGGGAGAAGTGTATGGTGTTTCCTGAAACATCTAAAAAACAAAGCAACAGAGCCTAGGGCACTTCCACTTATGGTCCTATAGCTTAGGGAAATTAAAATCAAAAAGACACAGCCACCCCAAAGTTTGGGACGCCTCTGTTTACAAGAACCTCGTTTACAGTACAAGTTCAACATCGCAGAAAGTGAAAAATGGATAAAGAAGTTGTGGTATTTACTTACAAAGCAATATCACTCAGCAATGAAATCTATGTCAGCAGGCCCTTAGCAGCACAATGAGTGGATTCAGGTATGATGATTCTAACTGAAATAAGTCACACAGAAAAAGAAACATCATAAGATATCACTAATACACGGAATGTAAACTTGGCTACACAGGAACTGAATTCCAAAACAGAACAGGGTCTCAAATTTAGAAAACCAACTTCTGCTTGCTTAAGGGGAAAGGTGAGTTGGGGTGCTGCATAAAACCAGAGATTGAAATGAGCACAGATAAAGTTCCTTAAGCCAAATATGGAATAGACAAGAGCTACTCCTTGCTCAACGAAATGGACTCAACACCGCATATTAAACGCCTAAGAATGTACCTGACTAGTAAGTATCTTAAAACCCATGGATTGCTATGTCTCCGAAAGAGAATCAAGCATGTGTACAGGGGCATAAACGCAGCAGTGATAGGATTGGAGAGGTTCGGTGAGCAAATGAAGACCCTTTGAAGTCATATTGCATGGTACCCATTACACGGGTCTCAACTCTCCAGGTTTAAGGTATTCTTCCTTCAGCTAAAACATGCATGTGGAACCCAGAGTATGATCAACCGTGTGAACGGGAGACGTGTTCAGATATGTCTCAGTTTTCGTACCCTGGTACTCGGGTGCAACATTCCAGACGATTTAATAACACTCTCCCCACTTGGAGAGTCAGCGCCTTTAACCTCCTGTTTGGCCCAGTTTGCAATTTCTGCGGAAGATGAACAGGAATAGGGAGAACCAATGAGAGACTAGCTGGAGGTGTCTGGATGGGCAAATTTAACTCTCATTTCCCACCTGGAAGAGGAATTAACCAAAGGCTCAGCGTGCCGTGCCGGAACCAGATTAGGGCCTGAAGCCATCCTGCGGTGTTGCGGCCAGCTCAAAAGAAAGCGAGTTGAAGAAAGGAGCTCAGGGGCACTGTAATTCACAAACCTGCAGAGTTACAAATGACAGCTATTGTCCAAAAATATACTGAAGTAAGGCTGCCAAGAGGACTTGAAAGCGGGGCAGAATTGCAGGAAACCGATTTCAGGAGGTAGACTGGAATTGCATTGAAAGCATAGGAAAAGAGGCAGAACGTCCACAATGATGCACTTGGCCAAAAAGGGCGTATGCGTTTTTTCCTGAATATATTCAGGAAAAAACGCATACGCCCTTTTTGGCCAACCAAGCAAGCTTGCAAAGGAAATCTGCACTACAATGAAGTCTCACTTCCCCCGGGTCAAAAGGGTCATCTGAAAAAAGTGTAAAATCCAGAAAGGCAGGACAGGCCATGGAGAACTGGGAGCCTTGTTATGCTCATGGGCGGGATGTAAATTGCCAACAGACACTCGGGAGAAGTGTATGGTGTTTCCTGAAACATCTAAAAAACAAAGCAACAGAGCCTAGGGCACTTCCACTTATGGTCCTATAGCTTAGGGAAATTAAAATCAAAAAGACACAGCCACCCCAAAGTTTGGGACGCCTCTGTTTACAAGAACCTCGTTTACCGTACAAGTTCAATATCACAGAAAGTGAAAAATGGATAAAGAACTTGTGGTACTTACGTACAATGCAGTATCACTCAGCAATGAAATCTATGTCATCAGGCCCGTAGCAGCATAATGAGTGGATTCAGGTACGATGATTCTAACTGAAATAAGTCACACAGAAAAAGAAACATCATAAGATATCACTAATACACGGAATGTAAACTTGGCTACACAGGAACTGAATTCCAAAACAGAACAGGGTCTCAAATTTAGAAAACCAACTTCTGCTTGCTTAAGGGGAAAGGTGAGTTGGGGTGCTGCATAAAACCAGAGATTGAAATGAGCACAGATAAAGTTCCTTAAGCCAAATATGGAATAGACAAGAGCTACTCCTTGCTCAACGAAATGGACTCAACACCGCATATTAAACGCCTAAGAATGTACCTGACTAGTAAGTATCTTAAAACGTATGGATTGCTATGTCTCCGAAAGAGAATCAAGCATGTGTACAGGGGCATAAACGCAGCAGTGATAGGATTGGAGAGGTTCGGTGAGCAAATGAAGACCCTTTGAAGTCATATTGCATGGTACCCATTCCACGGGTCTCAACTCTCCAGGTTTAAGGTATTCTTCCTTCAGCTAAAACATGCATGTGGAACCCAGAGTATGATCAACCATGTGAACGGGAGACGTGTTCAGATATGTCTCAGTTTTCGTACCCTGGTACTCGGGTGCAACATTCCAGACGCTTTAATAACACTCTCCCCACTTGGAGAGTCAGCGCCTTTAACCTCCTGTTTGGCCCAGTTTGCAATTTCTGCGGAAGATGAACAGGAATAGGGAGAACCAATGAGAGACTAGCTGGAGGTGTCTGGATGGGCAAATTTAACTCTCATTTCCCACCTGGAAGAGGAATTAACCAAAGGCTCAGCGTGCCGTGCCGGAACCAGATTAGGGCCTGAAGCCATCCTGCGGTGTTGCGGCCAGCTCAAAAGAAAGCGAGTTGAAGAAAGGAGCTCAGGGGCACTGTAATTCACAAACCTGCAGAGTTATAAATGACAGCTATAGTCCAAAAATATACTGAAGTAAGGCTGCCAGGAGGACTTGAAAGCGGGGCAGAATTGCAGGAAACCGATTTCAGGAGGTAGACTGGAATTGCATTGAAAGCATAGGAAAAGAGGCAGAACGTCCACAATGATGCACTTGGCCAAAAAGGGCGTATGCGTTTTTTCCTGAATATATTCAGGAAAAGAGGCAGAAAGTCCACAATGATGCACTTGGCCAAAAAGGGCGTATGCGTTTTTACCTGAATATATTCAGGAAAAAACGCATACGCCCTTTTTGGCCTACCAAGCAAGCTTGCAAAGGAAATCTGCACTACAATGAAGTCTCACTTCCCCCCGGTCAAAAGGGCCATCTGAAAAAAGTGTAAAATCCAGAAAGGCAGGACAGGCCATGGAGAACTGGGAGCCTTGTTATGCTGATGGGCGGGATGTAAATTGCCAACAGACACTCGGGAGAAGTGTATGGTGTTTCCTGAAACATCTAAGAAACAAAGCAACACAGCCTAAGGCACTTCCACTTATGGTCCTATAGCTTAGGGAAATTAAAATCAAAAAGACACAGCCACCCCAATTTGGGACGCCTCTGTTTACAAGAACCTCGTGTACCGTACAAGTTCAATATCACGGAAAGTGAAAAATGGATAAAGAACTTGTGGTACTTACGTACAATGCAGTATCACTCAGCAATGAAATCTATGTCATCAGGCCCGTAGCAGCATAATGAGTGGATTCAGGTACGATGATTCTAACTGAAATAAGTCACACAGAAAAAGAAACATCATAAGATATCACTAATACACGAAATGTAAACTTGGCTACACAGGAACTGAATTCCAAAACAGAACAGGGTCTCAAATTTAGAAAACCAACTTATGCTTGCTTAAGGGGAAAGGTGAGTTGGGGTGCTGCATAAAACCAGAGATTGAAATGAGCACAGATAAAGTTCCTTAAGCCAAATATGGAATAGACAAGAGCTACTCCTTGCTCAACGAAATGGACTCAACACCCCATATTAAACGCCTAAGAATGTACCTGACTCTTAAGTATCTTAAAACCTATGGATTGCTATGTCTCCGAAAGAGAATCAAGCATGTGTACAGGGGCATAAACGCAGCAGTGATAGGATTGGAGAGGTTCGGTGAGCAAATGAAGACCCTTTGAAGTCATATTGCATGGTACCCATTCCACGGGTCTCAACTCTCCAGGTTTAAGGTATTCTTCCTTCAGCTAAAACATGCATGTGGAACCCAGAGTATGATCAACCGTGTGAACGGGAGACGTGTTCAAATATGTCTCAGTTTTCCTCCCCTGGTACTCGGGTGCAACATTCCAGACGCTTTACTAACACTCTCCCCACTTGGAGAGTCAGCGCCTTTAACCTCCTGTTTGGCCCAGTTTGCAATTTCTGCGGAAGATGAACAGGAATAGGGAGAACCAATGAGAGACTAGCTGGAGGTGTCTGGACGGGCAAATTTAACTCTCATTTCCCACCAGGAAGAGGAAATAACCAAAGGCTCAGCGTGCCGTGCCGGACCTAGATTAGGGCCTGAAGCCATCCTGCGGTGTTGCGGCCAGGTCACAGGAAAGCGAGTTGAAGAAAGGAGCTCAGGGACACTGTAATTCACAAACCTGCAGAGTTATAAATGACAGCTATCGTCCAAAAATATACTGAAGTAAGGCTGCCAAGAGGACTTGAAAGCGGGGCAGAATTGCAGGAAACCGATTTCAGGAGGTAGACTGGAATTGCATTGAAAGCATAGGAAAAGAGGCAGAACGTCCACAATGATGCACTTGGCCAAAAAGGGCGTATGCGTTTTTTCCTGAATATATTCAGGAAAAAACGCATACGCCCTTTTTGGCCAACCAAGAAAACTTTCAAAGGAAATCTGCACTACAATGAAGTCTCACTTCCCCCCGGTCAAAAGGGACATCTGAAAAAAGTGTAAAACCCAAAAAGGCAGGACAGTCCATGGAGAACTGGGAGCCTTGTTATGCTGATGGGCAGGATGTAAATTGCCAACAGACACTCCGGAGAAGTGTATGGTGTTTCCTGAAACATCTTAAAAACAAAGCAACAGAGCCTAGGGCACTTCCACTTATGGTTCTATAGCTTAGGGAAATTAAAATCAAAAAGACACAGCCACCCCAAAGTTTGGGATGCCTCTGTTTACAAGAACCTCGTTTACCGTACAAGTTCAACATCACAGAAAGTGAAAAATGGATAAAGAACTTGTGGTACTTACGTACAATGCAGTATCACTCCGCAATGAAATCTATGTCATCAGGCCCGTAGCAACATAATGAGTGGATTCAGGTACGATGATTCTAACTGAAATAAGTGACACAGAAAAAGAAACATCATAAGATATCACTAATACACGGAATGTAAACTTGGCTACACAGGAACTGAATTCCAAAACAGAACAGGGTCTCAAATTTAGAAAACCAACTTATGCTTGCTTAAGGGGAAAGGTGAGTTGGGGTGCTGCATAAAACCAGAGATTGAAATGAGCACAGATAAAGTTCCTTAAGCCAAATATGGAATAGACAAGAGCTACTCCTTGCTCAACGAAATGGACTCAACACCGCGTATTAAACGCCTAAAAATGTACCTGACTAGTAAGTATCTTAAAACCTATGGATTGCTATGTCTCCGAAAGAGAATCAAGCATGTGTACAGGGGCATAAACGCAGCAGTGATAGGATTGGAGAGGTTCGGTGAACAAATGAAGACCCTTTGAAGTCATATTGCATGGTACCCATTCCACGGGTCTCAACTCTCCAGGTTTAAGGTATTCTTCCTTCAGCTAAAACATGCATGTGGAACCCAGAGTATGATCAACCGTGTGAACGGGAGACGTGTTCAGATATGTCTCAGTTTTCGTACCCTGGTACTCGGGTGCAACATTCCAGAAGCTTTACTAACACTCTCCCGACTTGGAGAGTCGGTCCCTTTAACCTCCTGTTTGGCCCAGTTTGCAATTTCTGCGGAAGATGAACAGGAATAGCGAGAACCAATGAGAGACTAGCTGGAGGTGTCCGGACGGGCAAATTTAACTCTCATTTCCCACCAGGAAGAGGAATTAACCAAAGGCTCAGCGTGCCGTGCCGGAACCAGATTAGGGCCTGAAGCCATCCTGCGGTGTTGCGGCCAGCTCAAAAGAAAGCGAGTTGAAGAAAGGAGCTCAGGGACACTGTAATTCACAAACCTGCAGAGTTACAAATGACAGCTATCGTCCAAAAATATACTGAAGTAAGGCTGCCAAGAGGACTTGAAAGCGGGGCAGAATTGCAGGAAACCGATTTCAGGAGGTAGACTGGAATTGCATTGAAAGCATAGGAAAAGAGGCAGAACGTCCACAATGATGCACTTGGCCAAAAAGGGCGTATGCATTTTTTCCTGAATATATTCAGGAAAAGAGGCAGAAAGTCCACAATGATGCACTTGGCCAAAAACGGCGTATGCGTTTTTACCTGAATATATTCAGGAAAAAACGCATACGCCCTTTTTGGCCTACCAAGCAAGCTTGCAAAGGAAATCTGCACTACAATGAAGTCCACTTCCCCCGGTCAAAAGGGCCATCTGAAAAAAGTGTAAAATCCAGAAAGGCAGGACAGGCCATGGAGAACTGGGAGCCTTGTTATGCTGATGGGCGGGATGTAAATTG
Source organism: Globicephala melas (assembly GCF_963455315.2). Classification (NCBI taxonomy): domain Eukaryota; kingdom Metazoa; phylum Chordata; class Mammalia; order Artiodactyla; family Delphinidae; genus Globicephala; species Globicephala melas. Next base: position 57,205 of record NW_027207471.1, on the reverse strand, counting down.
CCAACATACACTCGGGAGAAGTGTATGGTGTTTCCTGAAACATCTAAGAAACAAAGCAAGACAGCCTAAGGCACTTCCACTTATGGTCCTATAGCTTAGGGAAATTAAAATCAAAAAGACACAGCCACCCCAATTTGGGACGCCTCTGTTTACAAGAACCTCGTGTACCGTACAAGTTCAATATCACGGAAAGTGAAAAATGGATAAAGAACTTGTGGTACTTACGTACAATGCAGTATCACTCAGCAATGAAATCTATGTCATCAGGCCCGTAGCAGCATAATGAGTGGATTCAGGTACGAGGATTCTAACTGAAATAAGTCACACAGAAAAAGAAACATCATAAGATATCACTAATACACGAAATGTAAACTTGGCTACACAGGAACTGAATTCCAAAACAGAACAGGGTCTCAAATTTAGAAAACCAACTTATGCTTGCTTAAGGGGAAAGGTGAGTTGGGGTGCTGCATAAAACCAGAGATTGAAATGAGCACAGATAAAGTTCCTTAAGCCAAATATGGAATAGACAAGAGCTACTCCTTGCTCAACGAAATGGACTCAACACCGCATATTAAACGCCTAAGAATGTACCTGACTCTTAAGTATCTTAAAACCTATGGATTGCTATGTCTCCGAAAGAGAATCAAGCATGTGTACAGGGGCATAAATGCAGCAGTGATAGGATTGGAGAGGTTCGGTGAGCAAATGAAGACCCTTTGAAGTCATATTGCATGGTACCCATTCCACGGGTCTCAACTCTCCAGGTTTAAGGTATTCTTCCTTCAGCTAAAACATGCATGTGGAACCCAGAGTATGATCAACCGTGTGAACGGGAGACGTGTTCAAATATGTCTCAGTTTTCCTCCCCTGGTACTCGGGTGCAACATTCCAGACGCTTTACTAACACTCTCCCCACTTGGAGAGTCAGCGCCTTTAACCTCCTGTTTGGCCCAGTTTGCAATTTCTGCGGAAGATGAACAGGAATAGGGAGAACCAATGAGAGACTAGCTGGAGGTGTCTGGACGGGCAAATTTAACTCTCATTTCCCACCAGGAAGAGGAAATAACCAAAGGCTCAGCGTGCCGTGCCGGACCTAGATTAGGGCCTGAAGCCATCATGCGGTGTTGCGGCCAGGTCACAGGAAAGCGAGTTGAAGAAAGGAGCTCAGGGACACTGTAATTCACAAACCTGCAGAGTTATAAATGACAGCTATCGTCCAAAAATATACTGAAGTAAGGCTGCCAAGAGGACTTGAAAGCGGGGCAGAATTGCAGGAAACCGATTTCAGGAGGTAGACTGGAATTGCATTGAAAGCATAGGAAAAGAGGCAGGACGTCCACAATGATGCACTTGGCCAAAAAGGGCGTATGCGTTTTTTCCTGAATATATTCAGGAAAAAACGCATACGCCCTTTTTGGCCAACCAAGAAAACTTTCAAAGGAAATCTGCACTACAATGAAGTCTCACTTCCCCCCGGTCAAAAGGGACATCTGAAAAAAGTGTAAAACCCAAAAAGGCAGGACAGGCCATGGAGAACTGGGAGCCTTGTTATGCTGATGGGCAGGATGTAAATTGCCAACAGACACTCCGGAGAAGTGTATGGTGTTTCCTGAAACATCTTAAAAACAAAGCAACAGAGCCTAGGGCACTTCCACTTATGGTTCTATAGCTTAGGGAAATTAAAATCAAAAAGACACAGCCACCCCAAAGTTTGGGACGCCTCTGTTTACAAGAACCTCGTTTACCGTACAAGTTCAACATCACAGAAAGTGAAAAATGGATAAGGAACTTGTGATACTTACGTACAATGCAGTATCACTCAGCAATGAAATCTATGTCATCAGGCCCGTAGCAACATAATGAGTGGATTCAGGTACGATGATTCTAACTGAAATAAGTCACACAGAAAAAGAAACATCATAAGATATCACTAATACACGGAATGTAAACTTGGCTACACAGGAACTGAATTCCAAAACAGAACAGGGTCTCAAATTTAGAAAACCAACTTATGCTTGCTTAAGGGGAAAGGTGAGTTGGGGTGCTGCATAAAACCAGAGATTGAAATGAGCACAGATAAAGTTCCTTAAGCCAAATATGGAATAGACAAGAGCTACTCCTTGCTCAACGAAATGGACTCAACACCGCATATTAAACGCCTAAGAATGTACCTGACTCTTAAGTATCTTAAAACCTATGGATTGCTATGTCTCCGAAAGAGAATCAAGCATGTGTACAGGGACATAAACGCAGCAGTGATAGGATTGGAGAGGTTCGGTGAGCAAATGAAGACCCTTTGAAGTCATATTGCATGGTACCCATTCCACGGGTTTCAACTACCCAGGTTTAAGGTATTCTTCCTTCAGCTAAAACATGCATGTGGAACCTAGAGTATGATCAACCATGTGATCGGGAGACGTGTTCAAATATATCTCAGTTTTCGTACCCTGGCACTCGGGTGCAACATTCCAGACGCTTTACTAACACTCTCCCGACTTGGAGAGTCAGTCCCTTTAACCTCCTGTTTGGCCCAGTTTGCAATTTCTGCGGAAGATGAACAGGAATAGCGAGAACTAATGAGAGACTAGCTGGAGGTGTCTGGACGGGCAAATTTAACTCTCATTTCCCACCAGGAAGAGGAATTAAACAAAGGCTCAGCGTGCCGTGCCGGAACCAGATTAGGGCCTGAAGCCATCCTGCGGTGTTGCGGCCAGGTCACAAGAAAGCGAGTTGAAGAAAGGAGCTCAGGGGCACTGTAATTCACAAATCTGCAGAGTTATAAATGACAGCTATCGTCCAAAAATATACTGAAGTAAGGCTGCCAAGAGGACTTGAAAGCGGGGCAGAATTGCAGGAAACCGATTTCAGGAGGTAGACTGGAATTGCATTGAAAGCATAGGAAAAGAGGCAGAACGTCCACAATGATGCACTTGGCCAAAAAGGGCGTATGCGTTTTTTCCTGAATATATTCAGGAAAAAACGCATACGCCCTTTTTGGCCAACCATGCAAACTTGCAAAGGAAATCTGCACTACAACGAAGTCTCACTTCCCCCCGGTCAAAAGGGCCATCTGAAAAAAGTGTAAAATCCAGAAAGGCAGGACAGGCCATGGAGAACTGGGAGCCTTGTTATGCTGATGGGCGGGATGTAAATTGCCAACAGACACTCGGGAGAAGTGTATGGTGTTTCCTTAAACATCTAAGAAACAAAGCAACAGAGCCTAGGGCACATTCACTTATGGTCCTATAGCTTAGGGAAATTAAAATCAAAAAGACACAGCCACCCCAAAGTTTGGGACGCCTCTGTTTACAAGAACCTCGTTTACCGTACAAGTTCAATATCACAGAAAGTGAAAAATGGATAAAAAACTTGTGGTACTTACGTACAATGCAGTATCACTCAGCAATGAAATCTATTTCATCAGGCCCATAGCAGCACAATGAGTGGATTCAGGTATGATGATTCTAACTGAAATAAGTCACACAGAAAAAGAAACATCATAAGATATCACTAATACACGGAATGTAAACTTGGCTACACAGGAACTGAATTACAGAACAGAACAGGGTCTCAAATTTAGAAAACCAACTTATGCTTGCTTAAGGGGAAAGGTGAGTTGGGGTGCTGCATAAAACCAGAGATTGAAATGAGCACAGATACAGTTCCTTAAGCCAAATATGGAATAGACAAGAGCTACTCCTTGCTCAACGAAATGGACTCAACACCGCATATTAAACGCCTAAGAATGTACCTGACTAGTAAGTATCTTAAAACCTATGGATTGCTATGTCTCCGAAAGAGAATCAAGCATGTGTACAGGGGCATAAACGCAGCAGTGATAGGATTGGAGAGGTTCGGTGAGCAAATGAAGACCCTTTGAAGTCATATTGCATGGTACCCATTACACGGGTCTCAACTCTCCAGGTTTAAGGTATTCTTCCTTCAGCTAAAACATGCATGTGGAACCCAGAGTATGATCAACCGTGTGAACGGGAGACGTGTTCAGATATGTCTCAGTTTTCGTACCCTGGTACTCGGGTGCAACATTCCAGACGCTTTACTAACACTCTCCCGACTTGGAGAGTCGGTCCCTTTAACCTTCTGTTTGGCCCAGTTTGCAATTTCTGCGGAAGATGAACAGGAATAGCGAGAACCAATGAGAGACTAGCTGGAGGTGTCTGGACGGGCAAATTTAACTCTCATTTCCCACCAGGAAGAGGAATTAACCAAAGGCTCAGCGTGCTGTGCCGGAACCAGATTAGGGCCTGAAGCCATCCTGCGCTGTTGCGGCCAGCTCAAAAGACAGCGAGTTGAAGAAAGGAGCTCAGGGACACTGTAATTCACAAACCTGCAGAGTTATAAATGACAGCTATCGTCCAAAAATATACTGAAGTAAGGCTGCCAAGAGGACTTGAAAGCGGGGCAGAATTGCAGGAAACCGATTTCAGGAGGTAGACTGGAATTGCATTGAAAGCATAGGAAAAGAGGCAGAACGTCCACAATGATGCACTTGGCCAAAAAGGGCGTATGCGTTTTTTCCTGAATATATTCAGGAAAAAACGCATACGCCCTTTTTGGCCAACCAAGAAAACTTTCAAAGGAAATCTGCACTACAATGAAGTCTCACTTCCCCCCGGTCAAAAGGGACATCTGAAAAAAGTGTAAAACCCAAAAAGGCAGGACAGGCCATGGAGAACTGGGAGCCTTGTTATGCTGATGGGCGGGATGTAAATTGCCAACAGACACTTGGGAGAAGTGTATGGTGTTTCCTGAAACATCTTAAAAACAAAGCAACAGAGCCTAGGGCACTTCCACTTATGGTTCTATAGCTTAGGGAAATTAAAATCAAAAAGACACAGCCACCCCAAAGTTTGGGACGCCTCTGTTTACAAGAACCTTGTTTACCGTACAAGTTCAACATCACAGAAAGTGAAAAATGGATAAAGAACTTGTGGTACTTACGTACAATGCAGTATCACTCAGCAATGAAATCTATGTCATCAGGCCCGTAGCAACATAATGAGTGGATTCAGGTACGATGATTCTAACTGAAATAAGTCACACAGAAAAAGAAACATCATAAGATATCACTAATACACGGAATGTAAACTTGGCTACACAGGAACTGAATTCCAAAACAGAACAGGGTCTCAAATTTAGAAAACCAACTTATGCTTGCTTAAGGGGAAAGGTGAGTTGGGGTGCTGCATAAAACCAGAGATTGAAATGAGCACAGATAAAGTTCCTTAAGCCAAATATGGAATAGACAAGAGCTACTCCTTGCTCAACGAAATGGACTCAACACCCCATATTAAACGCCTAAGAATGTACCTGACTCGTAAGTATCTTAAAACCTATGGATTGCTATGTCTCCGAAAGAGAATCAAGCATGTGTACAGGGACATAAACGCAGCAGTGATAGGATTGGAGAGGTTCGGGGAGCAAATGAAGACCCTTTGAAGTCCTATTGCATGGTACCCATTCCACGGTTTTCAACTACCCAGGTTTAAGGTATTCTTCCTTCAGCTAAAACATGCATGTGGAACCTAGAGTATGATCAACCATGTGATCGGGAGACGTGTTCAAATATGTCTCAGTTTTCGTACCCTGGTACTCGGGTGCAACATTCCAGACGCTTTACTAACACTCTCCCGACTTGGAGAGTCAGTCCCTTTAACCTCCTGTTTGGCCCAGTTTGCAATTTCTGCGGAAGATGAACAGGAATAGCGAGAACCAATGAGAGACTAGCTGGAGGTGTCTGGACGGGCAAATTTAACTCTCATTTCCCACCAGGAAGAGGAATTAACCAAAGGCTCAGCGTGCCATGCCGGAACCAGATTAGGGCCTGAAGCCATCCTGCGGTGTTGCGGCCAGCTCAAAAGAAAGCGAGTTGAAGAAAGAGCTCAGGGGCGCTGTAATTCACAAACCTGCAGAGTTACAAATGACAGCTATCGTCCAAAAATATACTGAAGTAAGGCTGCCAAGAGGACTTGAAAGCGGGGCAGAATTGCAGGAAACCGATTTCAGGAGGTAGACTGGAATTGCATTGAAAGCATAGGAAAAGAGGCAGAACGTCCACAATGATGCACTTGGCCAAAAAGGGCGTATACGTTTTTTCCTGAATATATTCAGGAAAAAACGCATACGCCCTTTTTGGCCAACCAAGCAAACTTGCAAAGGAAATCTGCACTACAATGAAGTCTCACTTCCACCCGGTCAAAAGGGCCATCTGAAAAAAGTGTAAAATCCAGAAAGGCAGGACAGGCCATGGAGAACTGGGAGCCTTGTTATGCTGATGGGCGGGATGTAAATTGCCAACAGACACTCGGGAGAAGTGTATGGTGTTTCCTGAAACATCTAAAAAACAAAGCAACAGAGCCTAGGGCACTTCCACTTATGGTCCTATAGCTTAGGGAAATTAAAATCAAAAAGACACAGCCACCCCAAAGTTTGGAACGGCTCTGTTTACAAGAACCTCGTTTACAGTACAAGTTCAACATCGCAGAAAGTGAAAAATGGATAAAGAAGTTGTGGTATTTACTTACAAAGCAATATCACTCAGCAATGAAATCTATGTCATCAGGCCCTTAGCAGCACAATGAGTGGATTCAGGTATGATGATTCTAACTGAAATAAGTCACACAGAAAAAGAAACATCATAAGATATCACTAATACACGGAATGTAAACTTCGCTACACAGGAACTGAATTCCAAAACAGAACAGGGTCTCAAATTTAGAAAACCAACTTATGCTTGCTTAAGGGGAAAGGTGAGTTGGGGTGCTGCATAAAACCAGAGATTGAAATGAGCACAGATAAAGTAACTTAAGCCAAATATGGAATAGACAATAGCTACTCCTTGCTCAAGGAAATGGACTCAACACCGCATATTAAACGCCTAAGAATGTACCTGACTAGTAAGTATCTTAAAACCTATGGATTGCTATGTCTCCGAAAGAGAATCAAGCGTGTGTACGGGGCATAAACGCAGCAGTGATAGGATTGGAGAGGTTCGGTGAGCAAATGAAGACCCTTTGAAGTCATATTGCATGGTACCCATTACATGGGTCTCAACTCTCCAGGTTTAAGGTATTCTTCCTTCAGCTAAAACATGCATGTGGAACCCAGAGTATGATCAACCGTGTGAACGGGAGACGTGTTCAGATATGTCTCAGTTTTCGTACCCTGGTACTCGGGTGCAACATTCCAGACGCTTTAATAACACTCTCCCCACTTGGAGAGTCAGCGCCTTTAAACTCCTGTTTGGCCCAGTTTGCAATTTCTGAGGAAGATGTACACGAATAGGGAGAACCAATGAGAGACTAGCTGGAGGTGTCTGGACGGGCAAATTTAACTCTCATTTCCCACCAGGAAGAGGAATTAACCAAAGGCTCAGCATGCCGTGCCGGAACAAGATTAGGGCCTGAAGCCATCCTGTGGTGTTGCGCCCAGCTCAAAAGAAAGCGAGTTGAAGAAAGGAGCTCAGGGGCACTGTAATTCACAAACCTGCAGAGTTATAAATGACAGTTATTGTCCAAAAATATACTGAAGTAAGGCTGCCAACAGGACTTGAAAGTGGGGCAGAATTGCAGGAAACCGATTTCAGGAGGTAGACTGGAATTGCATTGAAAGCATAGGAAAAGAGGCAGAACATCCACAATGATGCACTTGGCCAAAAAGGGCGTATGCGTTTTTTCCTGAATATATTCAGGAAAAAACGCATACGCCCTTTTTGGCCAACCAAGCAAGCTTGCAAAGGAAATCTGCACTACAATGAAGTCTCACTTCCCCCCAGTCAAAAGGGCCATCTGAAAAAAGTGTAAAATCCAGAAAGGCAGGACAGGCCATGGAGAACTGGGAGCATTGTTATGCTGATGGGCGGGATGTAAATTGCCAACAGACACTCGGGAAAAGTGTATGGTGTTTCCTGAAACATCTAAAAAACAAAGCAACAGAGCCTAGGGCACTTCCACTTATGGTCCTATAGCTTAGGGAAATTAAAATCAAAAAGACACAGCCACCCCAAAGTTTGGAACGGCTCTGTTTACAAGAACCTCGTTTACAGTACAAGTTCAACATCGCAGAAAGTGAAAAATGGATAAAGAAGTTGTGGTATTTACTTACAAAGCAATATCACTCAGCAATGAAATCTATGTCAGCAGGCCCTTAGCAGCACAATGAGTGGATTCAGGTATGATGATTCTAACTGAAATAAGTCACACAGAAAAAGAAACATCATAAGATATCACTAATACACGGAATGTAAACTTGGCTACACAAGAACTGAATTCCAAAACAGAACATTGTCTCAAATTTAGAAAACCAACTTATGCTTGCTTAAGGGGAAAGGTGAGTTGGGGTGCTGCATAAAACCAGAGATTGAAATGAGCACAGGTAAAGTAACTTAAGCCAAATATGGAATAGACAAGAGCTACTCCTTGCTCAAGGAAATGGACTCAACACCGCATATTAAACGCCTAAGAATGTACCTGACTAGTAAGTATCTTAAAACCTATGGATTGCTATGTCTCCGAAAGAGAATCAAGCGTGTGTACGGGGCATAAACGCAGCAGTGATAGGATTGGAGAGGTTCGGTGAGCAAATGAAGACCCTTTGAAGTCATATTGCATGGTACCCATTACATGGGTCTCAACTCTCCAGGTTTAAGGTATTCTTCCTTCAGCTAAAACATGCATGTGGAACCCAGAGTATGATCAACCGTGTGAACGGGAGACGTGTTCAAATATGTCTCAGTTTTCATACCCTGGTACTCGGGTGCAACATTCCAGATGCTTTACTAACACTCTCCCGACTTGGAGAGTCAGTCCCTTTAACCTCCTGTTTGGCCCAGTTTGCAATTTCTGCGGAAGATGAACAGGAATAGGGAGAACCAATGAGAGACTAGCTGGAGGTGGCTGGACGGGCAAATTTAACTCTCATTTCCCACCAGGAAGAGGAAATAACCAAAGGCTCAGCGTGCCGTGCCGGAACAATATTAGGGCCTGAAGCCATCCTGCGGTGTTGCGGCCAGCTCACAAGAAAGCGAGATGAAGAAAGGAGCTCAGGGGCACTGTAATTCACAAACCTGCAGAGTTATAAATGACAGCTATCGTCCAAAACTATACTGAAGTAAGGCTGCCAAGAGGACTTGAAAGCGGGGCAGAATTGCAGGAAACCGATTTCAGGAGGTAGACTGGAATTGCATTGAAAGCATAGGAAAAGAGGCAGAACGTCCACAATGATGCACTTGGCCAAAAAGGGCGTATGCGTTTTTTCCTGAATATATTCAAGAAAAAATGCATACGCACTTTTTGGCCAACCAAACAAGCTTGCAAAGGAAATCTGCACTACAATGAAGTCTCACTTCCCCCCGGTCAAACGGGCCATCTGAAAAAAGTGTAAAATCCAGAAAGGCAGGACAGGCCATGGAGAACTGGGAGCCTTGTTATGCTGATGGGTGGGATGTAAATTGCCAACAGACACTCAGGAGAAGTGTATGGTGTTTCCTGAAACATCTAAAAAACAAAGCAACAGAGCCTAGGGCACTTCCACTTATGGTCCTATAGCTTAGGGAAATTAAAATCAAAAAGACACAGCCATCCCAAAGTTTGGAACGGCTCTGTTTACAAGAACCTCGTTTACAGTACAAGTTCAACATCGCAGAAAGTGAAAAATGGATAAAGAAGTTGTGGTATTTACTTACAAAGCAATATCACTCAGCAATGAAATCTATGTCATCAGGCCCTTAGCAGCACAATGAGTGGATTCAGGTATGATGATTCTAACTGAAATAAGTCACACAGAAAAAGAAACATCATAAGATATCAGTAATACACGGAATGTAAACTTGGCTACACAGGAACTGAATTCCAAAACAGAACAGGGTCTCAAATTTAGAAAACCAACTTCTGCTTGCTTAAGGGGAAAGGTGAATTCGGGTGCTGCATAAAACCAGAGATTGAAATGAGCACAGATAAAGTAACTTAAGCCAAATATGGAATAGACAAGAGCTACTCCTTGCTCAACGAAATGGACTCAACACCGCACATTAAACGCCTAAGAATGTACCTGACTAGTAAGTATCTTAAAACCTATGGATTGCTATGTGTCCGAAAGAGAAACAAGCGTGTGTACAGGGCATAAACGCAGCAGTGATAGGATTGGAGAGGTTCGGTGAGCAAATGAAGACCCTTTGAAGTCATATTGCATGGTACCCATTCCACGGGTCTCAACTCTCCAGGTTTAAGGTATTCTTCCTTCAGCTAAAACATGCATGTGGAACCTAGAGTATGATCAACCATGTGATCGGGAGACGTGTTCAAATATGTCTCAGTTTTCATACCCTGGTACTCGGGTGCAACATTCCAGATGCTTTACTAACACTCTCCCGACTTGGAGAGTCAGTCCCTTTAACCTCCTGTTTGGCCCAGTTTGCAATTTCTGCGGAAGATGAACAGGAATAGGGAGAACCAATGAGAGACTAGCTGGAGGTGTCTGGATGGGCAAATTTAACTCTCATTTCCCACCAGGAAGAGGAAATAACCAAAGGCTCAGCGTGCTGTGCCGGAACCAGATTAGGGCCTGAATCCATCCTGCGGTGTTGCGGCCAGCTCACAAGAAAGCGAGTTGAAGAAAGGAGCTCAGGGGCACTGTAATTCACAAACCTGCAGAGTTATAAATGACAGCTATCGTCCAAAATTATACTGAAGTAAGGCTGCCAAGAGGACTTGAAAGCGGGGCAGAATTGCAGGAAACCGATTTCAGGAGGTAGACTGGAATTGCATTGAAAGCATAGGAAAAGAGGCAGAACGTCCACAATGATGCACTTGGCCAAAAAGGGCGTATGCGTTTTTTCCTGAATATTTTCAGGAAAAAACGCATACGCCCTTTTTGGCCAACCAAACAAGCTTGCAAAGGAAATCTGCACTACAATGAAGTCTCACTTCCCCCCGGTCAAAAGGGCCATCTGAAAAAAGTGTAAAATCCAGAAAGGCAGGACAGGCCATGGAGAACTGGGAGCCTTGTTATGCTGATGGGCGGGATGTAAATTGCCAACAGACACTCGGGAGAAGTGTATGGTGTTTCCTGAAACATCTAAGAAACAAAGCAACAGAGCCTAGGGCAATTCCACTTATGGTCCTATAGCTTAGGGAAATTAAAATCAAAAAGACACAGCCACCCCAAAGTTTGGAACGGCTCTGTTTACAAGAACCTCGTTTACAGTACAAGTTCAACATCGCAGAAAGTGAAAAATGGATAAATAAGTTGTGGTATTTACTTACAAAGCAATATCACTCAGCAATGAAATCTATGTCATCAGGCCCTTAGCAGCACAATGAGTGGATTCAGGTACGATGATTCTAACTGAAATAAGTCACACAGAAAAAGAAACATCATAAGATATCACTAATACACGGAATGTAAACTTGGCTACACAGGAACTGAATTCCAAAACAGAACAGGGTCTCAAATTTAGAAAACCAACTTATGCTTCCTTAAGGGGAAAGGTGAGTTGGGGTGCTGCATAAAACCAGAGATTGAAATGAGCACAGATAAAGTTTCTTAAGCCAAATATGGAATAGACAAGTGCTACTCCTTGCTCAACGAAATGGACTCAACACCGCATATTAAACGCCTAAGAATGTACCTGACTAGTAAGTATCTTAAAACCTATGGATTGCTATGTCTCCGAAAGAGAATCAAGCGTGTGTACAGGGGCATAAACGCAGCAGTGATAGGATTGGAGAGGTTCGGTGAGCAAATGAAGACCCTTTGAAGTCATATTGCATGGTACCCATTACACGGGTCTCAACTCTCCAGGTTTAAGGTATTCTTCCTTCAGCTAAATCATGCATGTGGAACCCAGAGTATGATAAACCGTGTGAACGGGAGACGTGTTTACATATGTCTCAGTTTTCCTCCCCTGGTACTCGGGTGCAACATTCCAGACGCTTTACTAACACTCTCCCCACTTGGAGGGTCAGCGCCTTTAACCTCCTGTTTGGCCCAGTTTGCAATTTCTGCGGAAGGTGAATAGGAATAGGGAGAACCAATGAGAGACTAGCTGGAGGTGTCTGGACGGGCAAATTTAACTCTCATTTCCCACCAGGAAGAGGAAATAACCAAAGGCTCTGCGTGCCGTGCCGGAACCAGATTATGGCCTGAAGCCATCCTGCGGTGTTGCGGCCAGGTCACAAGAAAGCGAGTTGAAGAAAGGAGCTCAGGGGCACTGTAATTCACAAACCTGCAGAGTTATAAATGACAGCTATCGTCCAAAATTAGACTGAAGTAAGGCTGCCAAGAGGACTTGAAAGCGGGGCAGAATTGCAGGAAACCGATTTCAGGAGGTAGACTGGAATTGCATTGAAAGCATAGGAAAAGAGGCAGAACGTCCACAATGATGCACTTGGCCAAAAAGGGCGTATGCGTTTTTTCCTGAATATATTCAGGAAAAAACGCATACGCCCTTTTTGGCCAACCAAACAAGCTTGCAAAGGAAATCTGCACTACAATGAAGTCTCACTTCCCCCCGGTCAAAAGGGCCATCTGAAAAAAGTGTAAAATCCAGAAAGGCAGGACAGGCCATGGAGAACTGGGAGCCTTGTTATGCTGATGGGCGGGATGTAAATTGCCAACAGACACTCGGGAGAAGTGTATGGTGTTTCCTGAAACATCTAAAAAACAAAGCAACAGAGCCTAGGGCACTTCCACTTATGGTCCTATAGCTTAGGGAAATTAAAATCAAAAAGACACAGCCACCCCAAAGTTTGGAACGGCTCTGTTTACAAGAACCTCGTTTACAGTACAAGTTCAACATCGCAGAAAGTGAAAAATGGATAAAGAAGTTGTGGTATTTACTTACAAAGCAATATCACTCAGCAATGAAATCTATGTCATCAGGCCCTTAGCAGTACAATGAGTGGATTCAGGAATGATGATTCTAACTGAAATAAGTCACACAGAAAAAGAAACATCATAAGATATCAGTAATACACGGAATGTAAACTTGGCTACACAGGAACTGAATTCCAAAACAGAACAGGGTCTCAAATTTAGAAAACCAACTTATGCTTGCTTAAGGGGAAAGGTGAGTTGGGGTGCTGCATAAAACCAGAGATTGAAATGAGCACAGATAAAGTTTCTTAAGCCAAATATGGAATAGACAAGAGCTACTCCTTGCTCAACGAAATGGACTCAACACCGCATATTAAACGCCTAAGAATGTACCTGACTAGTAAGTATCTTAAAACCTATGGATTGCTATGTCTCCGAAAGAGAATGAAGCGTGTGTACAGGGGCATAAACGCAGCAGTGATAGGATTGGAGAGGTTCGGTGAGCAAATGAAGACCCTTTGAAGTCATATTGCATGGTACCCATTCCACGGGTCTCAACTCTCCAGGTTTAAGGTATTCTTCCTTCAGCTAAATCATGCATGTGGAACCCAGAGTATGATCAACCGTGTGAACGGGAGACGTGTTTACATATGTCTCAGTTTTCCTCCCCTGGTACTCGGGTGCAACATTCCAGACGCTTTACTAACACTCTCCCCACTTGGAGTGTCAGCGCCTTTAACCTCCTGTTTGGCCCAGTTTGCAATTTCTGCGGAAGATGAACAGGAATAGGGAGAACCAATGAGAGACTAGCTGGAGGTGGCTGGACGGGCAAATTTAACTCTCATTTCCCACCAGGAAGAGGAAATAACCAAAGGCTCAGCGTGCCGTGCCGGAACAAGATTAGGGCCTGAAGCCATCCTGCAGTGTTGCGGCCAGCTCACAAGAAAGCGAGATGAAGTAAGGAGCTCAGGGGCACTGTAATTCACAAACCTGCAGAGTTATAAATGACAGCTATCGTCCAAAACTATACTGAAGTAAGGCTGCCAAGAGGACTTGAAAGCGGGGCAGAATTGCAGGAAACCGATTTCAGGAGGTAGACTGGAATTGCATTGAAAGCATAGGAAAAGAGGTAGAACGTCCACAATGATGCACTTGGCCAAAAAGGGCGTATGCGTTTTTTCCTGAATATATTCAAGAAAAAATGCATACGCCCTTTTTGGCGAACCAAACAAGCTTGCAAAGGAAATCTGCACTACAATGAAGTCTCACTTCCCCCCGGTCAAAAGGGCCATCTGAAAAAAGTGTAAAATCCAGAAAGGCAGGACAGGCCATGGAGAACTGGGAGCCTTGTTATGCTGATGGGCGGGATGTAAATTGCCAACAGACACTCGGGAGAAGTGTATGGTGTTTCCTGAAACATCTAAAAAACAAAGCAACAGAGCCTAGGGCACTTCCACTTATGGTCCTATAGCTTAGGGAAATTAAAATCAAAAAGACACAGCCACCCCAACGTTTGGGACGCCTCTGTTTACAAGAACCTCGTTTACCGTACAAGTTCAACATCGCAGAAAGTGAAAAATGGATAAAGAAGTTGTGGTATTTACTTACAAAGCAATATCACTCAGCAATGAAATCTATGTCATCAGGCCCTTAGCAGCACAATGAGTGGATTCAGGTATGATGATTCTAACTGAAATAAGTCACACAGAAAAAGAAACATCATAAGATATCAGTAATACACGGAATGTAAACTTGGCTACACAGGAACTGAATTCCAAAACAGAACAGGGTCTCAAATTTAGAAAACCAACTTCTGCTTGCTTAAGGGGAAAGGTGAGTTGGGGTGCTGCATAAAACCAGAGATTGAAATGAGCACAGATAATGTTTCTTAAGCCAAATATGGAACAGACAAGTGCTACTCCTTGCTCAACGACAAGGACTCAACACTGCATATTAAACGCCTAAGAATGTACCTGACTAGTAAGTATCTTAAAACCTATGGATTGCTATGTCTCCGAAAGAGAATCAAGCGTGTGTACAGGGGCATAAACGCAGCAGTGATAGGATTGGAGAGGTTCGGTGAGCAAATGAAGACCCTTTGAAGTCATATTGCATGGTACCCATTACACGGGTCTCAACTCTCCAGGTTTAAGGTATTCTTCCTTCAGCTAAATCATGCATGTGGAACCCAGAGTATGATAAACCGTGTGAACGGGAGACGTGTTTACATATGTCTCAGTTTTCCTCCCCTGGTACTCGGGTGCAACATTCCAGACGCTTTACTAACACTCTCCCCACTTGGAGGGTCAGCGCCTTTAACCTCCTGTTTGGCCCAGTTTGCAATTTCTGCGGAAGGTGAATAGGAATAGGGAGAACCAATGAGAGACTAGCTGGAGGTGTCTGGACGGGCAAATTTAACTCTCATTTCCCACCAGGAAGAGGAAATAACCAAAGGCTCTGCGTGCCGTGCCGGAACCAGATTATGGCCTGAAGCCATCCTGCGGTGTTGCGGCCAGGTCACAAGAAAGCGAGTTGAAGAAAGGAGCTCAGGGGCACTGTAATTCACAAACCTGCAGAGTTATAAATGACAGCTATCGTCCAAAATTAGACTGAAGTAAGGCTGCCAAGAGGACTTGAAAGCGGGGCAGAATTGCAGGAAACCGATTTCAGGAGGTAGACTGGAATTGCATTGAAAGCATAGGAAAAGAGGCAGAACGTCCACAATGATGCACTTGGCCAAAAAGGGCGTATGCGTTTTTTCCTGAATATATTCAGGAAAAAACGCATACGCCCTTTTTGGCCAACCAAACAAGCTTGCAAAGGAAATCTGCACTACAATGAAGTCTCACTTCCCCCCGGTCAAAAGGGCCATCTGAAAAAAGTGTAAAATCCAGAAAGGCAGGACAGGCCATGGAGAACTGGGAGCCTTGTTATGCTGATGGGCGGGATGTAAATTGCCAACAGACACTCGGGAGAAGTGTATGGTGTTTCCTGAAACATCTAAAAAACAAAGCAACAGAGCCTAGGGCACTTCCACTTATGGTCCTATAGCTTAGGGAAATTAAAATCAAAAAGACACAGCCACCCCAAAGTTTGGAACGGCTCTGTTTACAAGAACCTCGTTTACAGTACAAGTTCAACATCGCAGAAAGTGAAAAATGGATAAAGAAGTTGTGGTATTTACTTACAAAGCAATATCACTCAGCAATGAAATCTATGTCATCAGGCCCTTAGCAGTACAATGAGTGGATTCAGGTATGATGATTCTAACTGAAATAAGTCACACAGAAAAAGAAACATCATAAGATATCAGTAATACACGGAATGTAAACTTGGCTACACAGGAACTGAATTCCAAAACAGAACAGGGTCTCAAATTTAGAAAACCAACTTATGCTTGCTTAAGGGGAAAGGTGAGTTGGGGTGCTGCATAAAACCAGAGATTGAAATGAGCACAGATAAAGTTTCTTAAGCCAAATATGGAATAGACAAGAGCTACTCCTTGCTCAACGAAATGGACTCAACACCGCATATTAAACGCCTAAGAATGTACCTGACTAGTAAGTATCTTAAAACCTATGGATTGCTATGTCTCCGAAAGAGAATCAAGCGTGTGTACAGGGGCATAAACGCAGCAGTGATAGGATTGGAGAGGTTCGGTGAGCAAATGAAGACCCTTTGAAGTCATATTGCATGGTACCCATTACACGGGTCTCAACTCTCCAGGTTTAAGGTATTCTTCCTTCAGCTAAATCATGCATGTGGAACCCAGAGTATGATAAACCGTGTGAACGGGAGACGTGTTTACATATGTCTCAGTTTTCCTCCCCTGGTACTCGGGTGCAACATTCCAGACGCTTTACTAACACTCTCCCCACTTGGAGGGTCAGCGCCTTTAACCTCCTGTTTGGCCCAGTTTGCAATTTCTGCGGAAGGTGAATAGGAATAGGGAGAACCAATGAGAGACTAGCTGGAGGTGTCTGGACGGGCAAATTTAACTCTCATTTCCCACCAGGAAGAGGAAATAACCAAAGGCTCTGCGTGCCGTGCCGGAACCAGATTATGGCCTGAAGCCATCCTGCGGTGTTGCGGCCAGGTCACAAGAAAGCGAGTTGAAGAAAGGAGCTCAGGGGCACTGTAATTCACAAACCTGCAGAGTTATAAATGACAGCTATCGTCCAAAATTAGACTGAAGTAAGGCTGCCAAGAGGACTTGAAAGCGGGGCAGAATTGCAGGAAACCGATTTCAGGAGGTAGACTGGAATTGCATTGAAAGCATAGGAAAAGAGGCAGAACGTCCACAATGATGCACTTGGCCAAAAAGGGCGTATGCGTTTTTTCCTGAATATATTCAGGAAAAAACGCATACGCCCTTTTTGGCCAACCAAACAAGCTTGCAAAGGAAATCTGCACTACAATGAAGTCTCACTTCCCCCCGGTCAAAAGGGCCATCTGAAAAAAGTGTAAAATCCAGAAAGGCAGGACAGGCCATGGAGAACTGGGAGCCTTGTTATGCTGATGGGCGGGATGTAAATTGCCAACAGACACTCGGGAGAAGTGTATGGTGTTTCCTGAAACATCTAAAAAACAAAGCAACAGAGCCTAGGGCACTTCCACTTATGGTCCTATAGCTTAGGGAAATTAAAATCAAAAAGACACAGCCACCCCAACGTTTGGGACGCCTCTGTTTACAAGAACCTCGTTTACCGTACAAGTTCAATATCACAGAAAGTGAAAAATGGATAAAGAACTTGTGGTACTTACGTACAATGCAGTATCACTCAGCAATGAAATCTATGTCATCAGGCCCGTAGCAGCATAATGAGTGGATTCAGGTACGATGATTCTAACTGAAATAAGTCACACAGAAAAAGAAACATCATAAGATATCACTAATACACGGAATGTAAACTTGGCTACACAGGAACTGAATTCCAAAACAGAACAGGGTCTCAAATTTAGAAAACCAACTTCTGCTTCCTTAAGGGGAAAGGTGAGTTGGGGTGCTGCATAAAACCAGAGATTGAAATGAGCACAGATAAAGTTCCTTAAGTCAAATATGGAATAGACAAGAGCTACTCCTTGCTCAACGAAATGGACTCAACACCGCATATTAAACGCCTAAGAATGTACCTGACTAGTAAGTATCTTAAAACCTATGGATTGCTATGTCTCCGAAAGAGAATCAAGCATGTGTACAGGGGCATAAACGCAGCAGTGATAGGATTGGAGAGGTTCGGTGAGCAAATGAAGACCCTTTGAAGTCATATTGCATGGTACCCATTACACGGGTCTCAACTCTCCAGGTTTAAGGTATTCTTCCCTCAGCTAAAACATGCATGTGGAACCCAGAGTATGATCAACCTTGTGAACGGGAGACGTGTTCAGATATGTCTCAGTTTTCGTACCCTGGTACTCGGGTGCAACATTCCAGACGCTTTAATAACACTCTCCCCACTTGGAGAGTCAGCGCCTTTAACCTCCTGTTTGGCCCAGTTTGCAATTTCTGCGGAAGATGAACAGGAATAGGGAGAACCAATGAGAGACTAGCTGGAGGTGTCTGGACGGGCAAATTTAACTCTCATTTCCCACCAGGAAGAGGAAATAACCAAAGGCTCAGCGTGCCGTGGCGCAACCAGATTAGAGCCTGAAGCCATCCTGCGGTGTTGCGGCCAGCTCAAAAGAAAGCGAGTTGAAGAAAGGAGCTCAGGGGCACTGTAATTCACAAACCTGCAGAGTTATAAATGACAGCTATCGTCCAAAAATATACTGAAGTAAGGCTGCCAAGAGGACTTGAAAGCGGGGCAGAATTGCAGGAAACCGATTTCAGGAGGTAGACTGGAATTGCATTGAAAGCATAGGAAAAGAGGCAGAACGTCCACAATGATGCACTTGGCCAAAAAGGGCGTATGCATTTTTTCCTGAATATATTCAGGAAAAGAGGCAGAACGTCCACAATGATGCACTTGGCCAAAAAGGGCGTATGCGTTTTTTCCTGAATATATTCAGGAAAAAACGCATACGCACTTTTTAGCCAACCAAGCAAGCTTGCAAAGGAAATCTGCACTACAATGAAGTCTCACTTCCCCCCGGTCAAAAGGGCCATCTGAAAAAAGTGTAAAATCCAGAAAGGCAGGACAGGCCATGGAGAACTGGGAGCCTTGTTATGCTGATGGGCGGGATGTAAATTGCCAACAGACACTCGGGAGAAGTGTATGGTGTTTCCTGAAACATCTAAAAAACAAAGCAACAGAGCCTAGGGCACTTCCACTTATGGTCCTATAGCTTAGGGAAATTAAAATCAAAAAGACACAGCCACCCCAAAGTTTGGAACGGCTCTGTTTACAAGAACCTCGTACAGTACAAGTTCAATATCGCAGAAAGTGAAAAATGGATAAAGAAGTTGTGGTATTTACTTACAAAGCAATATCACTCAGCAATGAAATCTATGTCATCAGGCCCTTAGCAGCACAATGAGTGGATTCAGGTATGATGATTCTAACTGAAATAAGTCACACAGAAAAAGAAACATCATAAGATATCAGTAATACACGGAATGTAAACTTGGCTACACAGGAACTGAATTCCAAAACAGAACAGGGTCTCAAATTTAGAAAACCAACTTATGCTTGCTTAAGAGGAAAGGTGAATTGGGGTGCTGCATAAAACCAGAGATTGAAATGAGCACAGATAAAGTTCCTTAAGCCAAATATGGAATAGACAAGAGCTACTCCCTGCTCAACGAAATGGACTCAACACCCCATATTAAACGCCTAAAAATGTACCTGACTAGTAAGTATCTTAAAACCTATGGATTGCTATGTCTCCAAAAGAGAATCAAGCGTGTGTACAGGGGCATAAACGCAGCAGTGATAGGATTGGAGAGGTTCGGTGAGCAAATGAAGACCCTTTGAAGTCATATTGCATGGTACCCATTACACGGGTCTCAACTCTCCAGGTCTAAGGTATTCTTCCTTCAGCTAAAACATGCATGTGGAACCCAGAGTATGATCAACCATGTGAACGGGAGACGTGTTCAGATATGTCTCAGTTTTCGTACCCTGGTACTCGGGTGCAACATTCCAGACGCTTTAATAACACTCTCCCGACTTGGAGAGTCAGCGCCTTTAACCTCTTGTTTGGCCCAGTTTGCAATTTCTGCGGAAGATGAACAGGAATAGGGAGAACCAATGAGAGACTAGCTGGAGGTGGCTGGACGGGCAAATTTAACTCTCATTTCCCACCAGGAAGAGGAAATAACCAAAGGCTCAGCGTGCTGTGCCGGAAGAAGATTAGGGCCTGAAGCCATCCTGCGGTGTTGAGCCAGCTCACAAGAAAGCGAGTTGAAGAAAGGAGCTCAGGGGCACTGTAATTCACAAACCTGCAGAGTTATAAATGACAGCTATCGTCCAAAACTATACTGAAGTAAGGCTGCCAAGAGGACTTGAAAGCGGGGCAGAATTGCAGGAAACCGATTTCAGGAGGTAGACTGGAATTGCACTGAAAGCATAGGAAAAGAGGCAGAACGTCCACAATGATGCACTTGGCCAAAAAGGGCGTATGCGTTTTTTCCTGAATATATTCAAGAAAAAACGCATACGCTCTTTTTGGCCAACCAAACAAGCTTGCAAAGGAAATCTGCACTACAATGAAGTCTCACTTCCCCCCGGTCAAAAGGGCCATCTGAAAAAAGTGTAAAATCCAGAAAGGCAGGACAGGCCATGGAGAACTGGGAGCCTTGTTATGCTGATGGGCGGGATGTAAATTGCCAACAGACACTCGGGAGAAGTGTATGGTGTTTCCTGAAACATCTAAAAAACAAAGCAACAGAGCCTAGGGCACTTTCACTTATGGTCCTATAGCTTAGGGAAATTAAAATCAAAAAGATACAGCCACCCCAAAGTTTGGGATGCCTCTGTTTACAAGAACCTCGTTTACCGTACAAGTTCAATATCACAGAAAGTGAAAACTGCATAAAGAACTTGTGGTACTTACTTACAATGCAGTATCACTCAGCAATGAAATCTATGTCATCAGGCCCGTAGCAACATAATGAGT
Source organism: Globicephala melas (assembly GCF_963455315.2). Lineage (NCBI taxonomy): Eukaryota > Metazoa > Chordata > Mammalia > Artiodactyla > Delphinidae > Globicephala > Globicephala melas. The sequence goes on along the minus strand of NW_027207471.1, from coordinate 36,310 downwards.
GGATTCAGGTACAATGATTCTAACTGAAATAAGTCACACAGAAAAAGAAACATCATGAGATATCACTAATACACGGAATGTAAACTTGGCTACACAGGAACTGAATTCCAAAACAGAACAGGGTGTCAAATTTAGAAAACAAACTTATGCTTGCTTAAGGGGAAAGGTGAGTTGGGGTGCTGCATAAAACCAGAGATTGAAATGAGCACAGATAAAGTTCCTTAAGCCAAATATGGAATAGACAAGAGCTACTCCTTGCTCAACGAAATGGACTCAACACCCCATATTAAACGCTTAAGAATGTACCTGACTAGTAAGTATCTTAAAACCTAAGGATTGCTATGTCTCCATAAGAGAATCAAGCGTGTGTACAGGGGCATAAATGCAGCAGTGATAGGATTGGAGAGGTTCGGTGAGCAAATGAATACCCATTGAAGTCATATTGCATGGTACCCATTACACGGGTCTCAACTCTCCAGGTTTAAGGTATTCTTCCTTCAGCTAAAACATGCATGTGGAACCCAGAGTATGATCAACCATGTGAACGGGAGACGTGTTCAAATATGTCTCAGTTTTCCTCCCCTGGTACTCGGGTGCAACATTCCAGACGCTTTACTAACACTCTCCCCACTTGGAGAGTCAGCGCCTTTAACCTCCTGTTTGGCCCAGTTTGCAATTTCTGCGGAAGATGAACAGGAATAGGGAGAACCAATGAGAGACTAGCTGGAGGTCTCTGGACGGGCAAAATTAACTCTCATTTCCCACCAGGAAGAGGAAATAACCAAAGGCTCAGCGTGCCATACCGGAACCAGATTAGGGCCTGAAGCCATCCAGTGGTGTTGCGGCCAGCTCAAAAGAAAGCGAGTTTAAGAAAGGAGCTCAGGGGCACTGTAATTCACAAACCTGCAGAGTTATAAATGACAGCTATCGCCCAAAAATATACTGAAGTAAGGCTGCTATGAGGACTTGAAAGCGGGGCAGAATTGCAGGAAACCGATTTCAGGAGGTAGACTGGAATTGCACTGAAAGCATAGGAAAAGAGGCAGAACGTCCACAATGATGCACTTGGCCAAAAAGGGCGTATGCGTTTTTTCCTGAATATATTCAGGAAAAAACGCATACGCCCTTTTTGGCCAACCAAGCAAGCTTGCAAAGGAAATCTGCACTACAATGAAGTCTCACTTCCCCCCGGTCAAAAGGGCCATCTGAAAAAAGTGTAAAATCCAGAAAGGCAGGACAGGCCATGGAGAACTGGGAGCCTTGTTATGCTGATGGGCGGGATGTAAATTGCCAACAGACACTCGGGATAAGTGTATGGTGTTTCCTGAAACATCTAAGAAACATAGCAACAGAGCCTAGGGCACTTTCACTTATGGTCCTATAGCTTAGGGAAATTAAAATCAAAAAGACACAGCCACCCCAAAGTTTGGGACGCCTCTGTTTACAAGAACCTCGTTTACCGTACAAGTTCAATATCACAGAAAGTGAAAAATGGATAAAAAACTTGTGGTACTTACGTACAATGCAGTATCACTCAGCAATGAAATCTATGTCATCAGGCCCGTAGCAGCACAATGAGTGGATTCAGGTATGATGATTCTAACTGAAATAAGTCACACAGAAAAAGAAACATCATAAGATATCACTAATACACGGAATGTAAACTTGGCTACACAGGAACTGAATTCCAAAACAGAACAGGGTCTCAAATTTAGAAAACCAACTTATGCTTGCTTAAGGGGAAAGGTGAGTTGGGATGCTGCATAAAACCAGAGATTGAAATGAGCACAGATAAAGTTCCTTAAACCAAATATGGAATAGACAAGAGCTACTCCTTGCTCAACGAAATGGACTCAACATCCTATATTAAACGCCTAAGAATGTACCTGAGTAGTAAGTATCTTAAAACCTATGGATTGCTATGTCTCCAAAAGAGAGTCAAGCGTGTGTACAGGGGCATAAACGCAGCAGTGATAGGATTGGAGAGGTTCGGTGAGCAAATGAAGACCCTTTGAAGACATATTGCATGGTACCCATTACACGGGTCTCAACTCTCCAGGTTTAAGGTATTCTTCCTTCAGCTAAAACATGCATGTGGAACCCAGAGTATGATCAACCGTGTGAACGGGAGACGTGTTCAGATATGTCTCAGTATTCGTACCCTGGTACTCGGGTGCAACATTCCAGACGCTTTAATAACACTCTCCCCACTTGGAGAGTCAGCGCCTTTAACCTCCTGTTTGGCCCAGTTTGCAATTTCTGCAGAAGATGAACAGGAATAGCGAGAACCAATGAGAGACTAGCTGGAGGTGTCTGGACGGGCAAATTTAACTCTCATTTCCCACCTGGAAGAGGAATTAACCAAAGGCGCAGCGTGCCGTGCCGGAACCAGATTAGGGCCTGAAGCCATCCTGCGGTGTTGCGGCCAGCTCAAAAGAAAGCGAGTTGAAGAAAGGAGCTCAGGGGCACTGTAATTCACAAACCTGCAGAGTTACAAATGACAGCTATCGTCCAAAAATATACTGAAGTAAGGCTGCCAAAAGGACTTGAAAGTGGGGCAGAATTGCAGGAAACCGATTTCAGGAGGTAGACTGGAATTGCACTGAAAGCATAGGAAAAGAGGCAGAACGTCCACAATGATGCACTTGGCCAAAAAGGGCGTATGCGTTTTTTCCTGAATATATTCAAGAAAAAACGCATACGCTCTTTTTGGTCAACCAAACAAGCTTGCAAAGGAAATCTGCACTACAATGAAGTCTCACTTCCCCCCGGTCAAAAGGGCCATCTAAAAAAAGTGTAAAATCCAGAAAGGCAGGACAGGCCATGGAGAACTGGGAGCCTTGTTATGCTGATGGGCGGGATGTAAATTGCCAACAGACACTCGGGAGAAGTGTATGGTGTTTCCTGAAACATCTAAAAAACAAAGCAACAGAGCCTAGGGCACTTTCACTTATGGTCCTATAGCTTAGGGAAATTAAAATAAAGAAGATACAGCCACCCCAAAGTTTGGGACGCCTCTGTTTACAAGAACCTCGTTTACCGTACAAGTTCAATATCACAGAAAGTGAAAACTGCATAAAGAACTTGTGGTACTTACGTACAATGCAGTATCACTCAGCAATGAAATCTATGTCATCAGGCCCGTAGCAACATAATGAGTGGATTCAGGTACAATGATTCTAACTGAAATAAGTCACACAGAAAAAGAAACATCATGAGATATCACTAATACACGGAATGTAAACTTGGCTACACAGGAACTGAATTCCAAAACAGAACAGGGTGTCAAATTTAGAAAACAAACTTATGCTTGCTTAAGGGGAAAGGTGAGTTGGGGTGCTGCATAAAACCAGAGATTGAAATGAGCACAGATAAAGTTCCTTAAGCCAAATATGGAATAGACAAGAGCTACTCCTTGCTCAACGAAATGGACTCAACACCCCATATTAAACGCTTAAGAATGTACCTGACTAGTAAGTATCTTAAAACCTAAGGATTGCTATGTCTCCATAAGAGAATCAAGCGTGTGTACAGGGGCATAAATGCAGCAGTGATAGGATTGGAGAGGTTCGGTGAGCAAATGAATACCCATTGAAGTCATATTGCATGGTACCCATTACACGGGTCTCAACTCTCCAGGTTTAAGGTATTCTTCCTTCAGCTAAAACATGCATGTGGAACCCAGAGTATGATCAACCATGTGAACGGGAGACGTGTTCAAATATGTCTCAGTTTTCCTCCCCTGGTACTCGGGTGCAACATTCCAGACGCTTTACTAACACTCTCCCCACTTGGAGAGTCAGCGCCTTTAACCTCCTGTTTGGCCCAGTTTGCAATTTCTGCGGAAGATGAACAGGAATAGGGAGAACCAATGAGAGACTAGCTGGAGGTCTCTGGACGGGCAAAATTAACTCTCATTTCCCACCAGGAAGAGGAAATAACCAAAGGCTCAGCGTGCCATACCGGAACCAGATTAGGGCCTGAAGCCATCCAGTGGTGTTGCGGCCAGCTCAAAAGAAAGCGAGTTTAAGAAAGGAGCTCAGGGGCACTGTAATTCACAAACCTGCAGAGTTATAAATGACAGCTATCGCCCAAAAATATACTGAAGTAAGGCTGCTATGAGGACTTGAAAGCGGGGCAGAATTGCAGGAAACCGATTTCAGGAGGTAGACTGGAATTGCATTGAAAGCATAGGAAAAGAGGCAGAACGTCCACAATGATGCACTTGGCCAAAAAGGGCGTATGCGTTTTTTCCTGAATATATTCAGGAAAAAACGCATACTCCCTTTTTGGCCAACCAAGCAAGCTTGCAAAGGAAATCTGCACTACAATGAAGTCTCACTTCCCCCCGGTCAAAAGGGCCATCTGAAAAAAGTGTAAAATCCAGAAAGGCAGGACAGGCCATGGAGAACTGGGAGCCTTGTTATGCTGATGGGCGGGATGTAAATTGCCAACAGACACTCGGGATAAGTGTATGGTGTTTCCTGAAACATCTAAGAAACATAGCAACAGAGCCTAGGGCACTTTCACTTATGGTCCTATAGCTTAGGGAAATTAAAATCAAAAAGACACAGCCACCCCAAAGTTTGGGACGCCTCTGTTTACAAGAACCTCGTTTACCGTACAAGTTCAATATCACAGAAAGTGAAAAATGGATAAAAAACTTGTGGTACTTACGTACAATGCAGTATCACTCAGCAATGAAATCTATGTCATCAGGCCCGTAGCAGCACAATGAGTGGATTCAGGTATGATGATTCTAACTGAAATAAGTCACACAGAAAAAGAAACATCATAAGATATCACTAATACACGGAATGTAAACTTGGCTACACAGGAACTGAATTCCAAAACAGAACAGGGTCTCAAATTTAGAAAACCAACTTATGCTTGCTTAAGGGGAAAGGTGAGTTGGGGTGCTGCATAAAACCAGAGATTGAAATGAGCACAGATAAAGTTCCTTAAACCAAATATGGAATAGACAAGAGCTACTCCTTGCTCAACGAAATGGACTCAACATCCTATATTAAACGCCTAAGAATGTACCTGAGTAGTAAGTATCTTAAAACCTATGGATTGCTATGTCTCCAAAAGAGAATCAAGCGTGTGTACAGGGGCATAAACGCAGCAGTGATAGGATTGGAGAGGTTCGGTGAGCAAATGAAGACCCTTTGAAGACATATTGCATGGTACCCATTACACGGGTCTCAACTCTCCAGGTTTAAGGTATTCTTCCTTCAGCTAAAACATGCATGTGGAACCCAGAGTATGATCAACCGTGTGAACGGGAGACGTGTTCAGATATGTCTCAGTATTCGTACCCTGGTACTCGGGTGCAACATTCCAGACGCTTTAATAACACTCTCCCCACTTGGAGAGTCAGCGCCTTTAACCTCCTGTTTGGCCCAGTTTGCAATTTCTGCGGAAGATGAACAGGAATAGGGAGAACCAATGAGAGACTAGCTGGAGGTGTCTGGACGGGCAAATTTAACTCTCATTTCCCACCTGGAAGAGGAATTAACCAAAGGCGCAGCGTGCCGTGCCGGAACCAGATTAGGGCCTGAAGCCATCCTGCGGTGTTGCGGCCAGCTCAAAAGAAAGCGAGTTGAAGAAAGGAGCTCAGGGGCACTGTAATTCACAAACCTGCAGAGTTACAAATGACAGCTATCGTCCAAAAATATACTGAAGTAAGGCTGCCAAAAGGACTTGAAAGTGGGGCAGAATTGCAGGAAACCGATTTCAGGAGGTAGACTGGAATTGCATTGAAAGCATAGGAAAAGAGGCAGAACGTCCACAATGATGCACTTGGCCAAAAAGGGCGTATGCGTTTTTTCCTGAATATATTCAAGAAAAAACGCATACGCCCCTTTTGGTCAGCCAAACAAGCTTGCAAAGGAAATCTGCACTACAATGAAGTCTCACTTCCCCCCGGTCAAAAGGGCCATGTGAAAAAAGTGTAAAATCCAGAAAGGCAGGACAGGCCATGGAGAACTGGGAGCCTTGTTATGCTGATGGGCGGGATGTAAATTGCCAACAGACATTCGGGAGAAGTGTATGGTGTTTCCTGAAACATCTAAAAAACAAAGCAACAGAGCCTAGGTCACTTCCACTTATGGTCCTATAGCTTAGGGAAATTAAAATCAAAAAGACACAGCCATCCCAAAGTTTGGAACGGCTCTGTTTACAAGAATCTCGTTTACAGTACAAGTTCAACATCGCAGAAAGTGAAAAATGGATAAAGAAGTTGTGGTATTTACTTACAAAGCAATATCACTCAGCAATGAAATCTATGTCATCAGGCCCTTAGCAGAACAATGAGTGGATTCAGGTATGATGATTCTAACTGAAATAAGTCACACAGAAAAAGAAACATCATAAGATATCACTAATACACGGAATGTAAACTTGGCTACACAGGAACTGAATTCCAAAACAGAACAGGGTCTCAAATTTAGAAAACCAACTTATGCTTGCTTAAGGGGAAAGGTGAGTTGGGGTGCTGCATAAAACCAGAGATTGAAATGAGCACAGATAAAGTTCCTTAAGCCAAATATGGAATAGACAAGAGCTACTCCTTGCTCAACGAAGTGGACTCAACACCCCATATTAAACGCCTAAGAATGTACCTGACTCGTAAGTATCTTAAAACCTATGGATTGCTATGTCTCTGAAAGAGAATCAAGCGTGTGTACAGGGGCATAAACACAGCAGTGATAGGATTGGAGAGGTTCGGTGAGCAAATGAAGACCCTTTGAAGTCATATTGCATGGTACCCATTCCACGGGTCTCAACTCTCCAGGTTTAAGGTATTCTTCCTTCAGCTAAAACATGCATGTGGAACCCAGAGTATGATCAACCGTGTGAACGGGAGACGTGTTCAGATATGTCTCAGTTTTCGTACCCTGGTACTCGGGTGCAACATTCCAGACGCTTTACTAACACTCTCCCCACTTGGAGAGTCAGCGCCTTTAACCTCCTGTTTGGCCCAGTTTGCAATTTCTGCGGAAGATGAACAGGAATAGGGAGAACCAATGAGAGACTAGCTGGAGGTGTCTGGACGGGCAAATTTAACTCTCATTTCCCACCAGGAAGAGGAATTAACCAAAGGCTCAGCGTGCCGTGCCGGAACCAGATTAGGGCCTGAAGCCATCCTGTGGTGTTGCAGCCAGCTCAAAAGAAAGCGAGTTGAAGAAAGGAGCTCAGGGGCACTGTAATTCACAAACCTGCAGAGTTACAAATGACAGCTATCGTCCAAAAATATACTGAAGTAAGGCTGCCAAGAGGACTTGAAAGCGGGGCAGAATTGCAGGAAACCAATTTCAGGAGGTAGACTGGAATTGCATTGAAAGCATAGGAAAAGAGGCAGAACATACACAATGATGCACTTGGCCAAAAAGGGCGTATGCGTTTTTTCCTGAATATATTCAGGAAAAAACGCATACGCCCTTTTTGGCCAACCAAACAAGCTTGCAAAGGAAATCTGCACTACAATGAAGTCTCACTTCCACCCGGTCAAAAGGGCCATCTGAAAAAAGTGTAAAATCCAGAAAGGCAGGACAGGCCATGGAGAACTGGGAGCCTTGTTATGCTGATGGGCGGGATGTAAATTGCCAACAGACACTCGGGAAAAGTGTATGGTGTTTCCTGAAACATCTAAAAAACAAAGCAACAGAGCCTAGGGCACTTCCACTTATGGTCCTATAGCTTAGGGAAATTAAAATCAAAAAGACACAGCCACCCCAAAGTTTGGAACGGCTCTGTTTACAAGAACCTCGTTTACAGTACAAGTTCAACATCGCAGAAAGTGAAAAATGGATAAAGAAGTTGTGGTATTTACTTACAAAGCAATATCACTCAGCAATGAAATCTATGTCATCAGGCCCTTAGCAGCACAATGAGTGGATTCAGGTATGATGATTCTAACTGAAATAAGTCACACAGAAAAAGAAACATCATAAGATATCACTAATACACGGAATGTAAACTTGGCTACACAGGAACTGAATTACAGAACAGAACAGTGTTTCAAATTTAGAAAACCAACTTCTGCTTGCTTAAGGGGAAAGGTGAGTTGGGGTGCTGCATAAAACCAGAGATTGAAATGAGCACAGATAAAGTTCCTTAAGCCAAATATGGAATAGACAAGAGCTACTCCTTGCTCAACGAAATGGACTCAACACCCCATATTAAACGCCTAAGAATGTACCTGACTCGTAAGTATCTTAAAACCTATGGATTGCTATGTCTCTGAAAGAGAATCAAGCGTGTGTACAGGGGCATAAACACAGCAGTGATAGGATTGGAGAGGTTCGGTGAGCAAATGAAGACCCTTTGAAGTCATATTGCATGGTACCCATTACACTGGTCTCAACTCTCCAGGTTTAAGGTATTCTTCCTTCAGCTAAAACATGCATGTGGAACCCAGAGTATGATCAACCGTGTGAACGGGAGACGTGTTCAGATATGTCTCAGTATTCCTCCCCTGGTACTCGGGTGCAACATTCCAGACGCTTTAATAACACTCTCCCCACTTGGAGAGTCAGCGCCTTTAAACTCCTGTTTGGCCCAGTTTGCAATTTCTGCGGAAGATGAACAGGAATAGGGAGAACCAATGAGAGACTAGCTGGAGGTGTCTGGACGGGCAAATTTAACTCTCATTTCCCACCAGGAAGAGGAATTAACCAAAGGCTCAGCGTGCCGTGCCGGAACCAGATTAGGGCCTGAAGCCATCTTGCGGTGTTGCGGCCAGCTCAAAAGAAAGCGAGTTGAAGAAAGGAGCTCAGGGGCACTGTAATTCACAAACCTGCAGAGTTACAAATGACAGCTATCGTCCAAAAATATACTGAAGTAAGGCTGCCAAAAGGACTTGAAAGTGGGGCAGAATTGCAGGAAACCGATTTCAGGAGGTAGACTGGAATTGCATTGAAAGCATAGGAAAAGAGGCAGAACGTCCACAATGATGCACTTGGCCAAAAAGGGCGTATGCGTTTTTTCCTGAATATATTCAAGAAAAAACGCATACGCCCTTTTTGGTCAGCCAAACAAGCTTGCAAAGGAAATCTGCACTACAATGAAGTCTCACTTCCCCCCGGTCAAAAGGGCCATCTGAAAAAAGTGTAAAATCCAGAAAGGCAGGACAGGCCATGGAGAACTGGGAGCCTTGTTATGCTGATGGGCGGGATGTAAATTGCCAACAGACACTCGGGAGAAGTGTATGGTGTTTCCTGAAACATCTAAAAAACAAAGCAACAGAGCCTAGGGCACTTCCACTTATGGTCCTATAGCTTAGGGAAATTAAAATCAAAAAGACACAGCCACCCCAAAGTTTGGGACGCCTCTGTTTACAAGAACCTCGTTTACAGTACAAGTTCAACATCGCAGAAAGTGAAAAATGGATAAAGAAGTTGTGGTATTTACTTACAAAGCAATATCACTCAGCAATGAAATCTATGTCAGCAGGCCCTTAGCAGCACAATGAGTGGATTCAGGTATGATGATTCTAACTGAAATAAGTCACACAGAAAAAGAAACATCATAAGATATCACTAATACACGGAATGTAAACTTGGCTACACAGGAACTGAATTCCAAAACAGAACAGGGTCTCAAATTTAGAAAACCAACTTCTGCTTGCTTAAGGGGAAAGGTGAGTTGGGGTGCTGCATAAAACCAGAGATTGAAATGAGCACAGATAAAGTTCCTTAAGCCAAATATGGAATAGACAAGAGCTACTCCTTGCTCAACGAAATGGACTCAACACCGCATATTAAACGCCTAAGAATGTACCTGACTAGTAAGTATCTTAAAACCCATGGATTGCTATGTCTCCGAAAGAGAATCAAGCATGTGTACAGGGGCATAAACGCAGCAGTGATAGGATTGGAGAGGTTCGGTGAGCAAATGAAGACCCTTTGAAGTCATATTGCATGGTACCCATTACACGGGTCTCAACTCTCCAGGTTTAAGGTATTCTTCCTTCAGCTAAAACATGCATGTGGAACCCAGAGTATGATCAACCGTGTGAACGGGAGACGTGTTCAGATATGTCTCAGTTTTCGTACCCTGGTACTCGGGTGCAACATTCCAGACGATTTAATAACACTCTCCCCACTTGGAGAGTCAGCGCCTTTAACCTCCTGTTTGGCCCAGTTTGCAATTTCTGCGGAAGATGAACAGGAATAGGGAGAACCAATGAGAGACTAGCTGGAGGTGTCTGGATGGGCAAATTTAACTCTCATTTCCCACCTGGAAGAGGAATTAACCAAAGGCTCAGCGTGCCGTGCCGGAACCAGATTAGGGCCTGAAGCCATCCTGCGGTGTTGCGGCCAGCTCAAAAGAAAGCGAGTTGAAGAAAGGAGCTCAGGGGCACTGTAATTCACAAACCTGCAGAGTTACAAATGACAGCTATTGTCCAAAAATATACTGAAGTAAGGCTGCCAAGAGGACTTGAAAGCGGGGCAGAATTGCAGGAAACCGATTTCAGGAGGTAGACTGGAATTGCATTGAAAGCATAGGAAAAGAGGCAGAACGTCCACAATGATGCACTTGGCCAAAAAGGGCGTATGCGTTTTTTCCTGAATATATTCAGGAAAAAACGCATACGCCCTTTTTGGCCAACCAAGCAAGCTTGCAAAGGAAATCTGCACTACAATGAAGTCTCACTTCCCCCGGGTCAAAAGGGTCATCTGAAAAAAGTGTAAAATCCAGAAAGGCAGGACAGGCCATGGAGAACTGGGAGCCTTGTTATGCTCATGGGCGGGATGTAAATTGCCAACAGACACTCGGGAGAAGTGTATGGTGTTTCCTGAAACATCTAAAAAACAAAGCAACAGAGCCTAGGGCACTTCCACTTATGGTCCTATAGCTTAGGGAAATTAAAATCAAAAAGACACAGCCACCCCAAAGTTTGGGACGCCTCTGTTTACAAGAACCTCGTTTACAGTACAAGTTCAATATCACAGAAAGTGAAAAATGGATAAAGAACTTGTGGTACTTACGTACAATGCAGTATCACTCAGCAATGAAATCTATGTCATCAGGCCCGTAGCAGCATAATGAGTGGATTCAGGTACGATGATTCTAACTGAAATAAGTCACACAGAAAAAGAAACATCATAAGATATCACTAATACACGGAATGTAAACTTGGCTACACAGGAACTGAATTCCAAAACAGAACAGGGTCTCAAATTTAGAAAACCAACTTCTGCTTGCTTAAGGGGAAAGGTGAGTTGGGGTGCTGCATAAAACCAGAGATTGAAATGAGCACAGATAAAGTTCCTTAAGCCAAATATGGAATAGACAAGAGCTACTCCTTGCTCAACGAAATGGACTCAACACCGCATATTAAACGCCTAAGAATGTACCTGACTAGTAAGTATCTTAAAACGTATGGATTGCTATGTCTCCGAAAGAGAATCAAGCATGTGTACAGGGGCATAAACGCAGCAGTGATAGGATTGGAGAGGTTCGGTGAGCAAATGAAGACCCTTTGAAGTCATATTGCATGGTACCCATTCCACGGGTCTCAACTCTCCAGGTTTAAGGTATTCTTCCTTCAGCTAAAACATGCATGTGGAACCCAGAGTATGATCAACCGTGTGAACGGGAGACGTGTTCAAATATGTCTCAGTTTTCCTCCCCTGGTACTCGGGTGCAACATTCCAGACGCTTTACTAACACTCTCCCCACTTGGAGAGTCAGCGCCTTTAACCTCCTGTTTGGCCCAGTTTGCAATTTCTGCGGAAGATGAACAGGAATAGGGAGAACCAATGAGAGACTAGCTGGAGGTGTCTGGACGGGCAAATTTAACTCTCATTTCCCACCAGGAAGAGGAAATAACCAAAGGCTCAGCGTGCCGTGCCGGACCTAGATTAGGGCCTGAAGCCATCCTGCGGTGTTGCGGCCAGGTCACAGGAAAGCGAGTTGAAGAAAGGAGCTCAGGGACACTGTAATTCACAAACCTGCAGAGTTATAAATGACAGCTATCGTCCAAAAATATACTGAAGTAAGGCTGCCAAGAGGACTTGAAAGCGGGGCAAAATTGCAGGAAACCGATTTCAGGAGGTAGACTGGAATTGCATTGAAAGCATAGGAAAAGAGGCAGAACGTCCACAATGATGCACTTGGCAAAAAGGGCGTATGCGTTTTTTCCTGAATATATTCAGGAAAAAACGCATACGCCCTTTTTGGCCAACCAAGAAAACTTTCAAAGGAAATCTGCACTACAATGAAGTCTCACTTCCCCCCGGTCAAAAGGGATATCTGAAAAAAGTGTAAAACCCAAAAAGGCAGGACAGGCCATGGAGAACTGGGAGCCTTGTTATGCTGATGTGCAGGATGTAAATTGCCAACAGACACTCCGGAGAAGTGTATGGTGTTTCCTGAAACATCTTAAAAACAAAGCAACAGAGCCTAGGGCACTTCCACTTATGGTTCTATAGCTTAGGGAAATTAAAATCAAAAAGACACAGCCACCCCAAAGTTTGGGATGCCTCTGTTTACAAGAACCTCGTTTACCGTACAAGTTCAACATCACAGAAAGTGAAAAATGGATAAAGAACTTGTGGTACTTACGTACAATGCAGTATCACTCAGCAATGAAATCTATGTCATCAGGCCCGTAGCAACATAATGAGTGGATTCAGGTACGATGATTCTAACTGAAATAAGTGACACAGAAAAAGAAACATCATAAGATATCACTAATACACGGAATGTAAACTTGGCTACACAGGAACTGAATTCCAAAACAGAACAGGGTCTCAAATTTAGAAAACCAACTTATGCTTGCTTAAGGGGAAAGGTGAGTTGGGGTGCTGCATAAAACCAGAGATTGAAATGAGCACAGATAAAGTTCCTTAAGCCAAATATGGAATAGACAAGAGCTACTCCTTGCTCAACGAAATGGACTCAACACCGCGTATTAAACGCCTAAAAATGTACCTGACTAGTAAGTATCTTAAAACCTATGGATTGCTATGTCTCCGAAAGAGAATCAAGCATGTGTACAGGGGCATAAACGCAGCAGTGATAGGATTGGAGAGGTTCGGTGAACAAATGAAGACCCTTTGAAGTCATATTGCATGGTACCCATTCCACGGGTCTCAACTCTCCAGGTTTAAGGTATTCTTCCTTCAGCTAAAACATGCATGTGGAACCCAGAGTATGATCAACCGTGTGAACGGGAGACGTGTTCAGATATGTCTCAGTTTTCGTACCCTGGTACTCGGGTGCAACATTCCAGAAGCTTTACTAACACTCTCCCGACTTGGAGAGTCGGTCCCTTTAACCTCCTGTTTGGCCCAGTTTGCAATTTCTGCGGAAGATGAACAGGAATAGCGAGAACCAATGAGAGACTAGCTGGAGGTGTCCGGACGGGCAAATTTAACTCTCATTTCCCACCAGGAAGAGGAATTAACCAAAGGCTCAGCGTGCCGTGCCGGAACCAGATTAGGGCCTGAAGCCATCCTGCGGTGTTGCGGCCAGCTCAAAAGAAAGCGAGTTGAAGAAAGGAGCTCAGGGACACTGTAATTCACAAACCTGCAGAGTTACAAATGACAGCTATCGTCCAAAAATATACTGAAGTAAGGCTGCCAAGAGGACTTGAAAGCGGGGCAGAATTGCAGGAAACCGATTTCAGGAGGTAGACTGGAATTGCATTGAAAGCATAGGAAAAGAGGCAGAACGTCCACAATGATGCACTTGGCCAAAAAGGGCGTATGCATTTTTTCCTGAATATATTCAGGAAAAGAGGCAGAAAGTCCACAATGATGCACTTGGCCAAAAACGGCGTATGCGTTTTTACCTGAATATATTCAGGAAAAAACGCATACGCCCTTTTTGGCCTACCAAGCAAGATTGCAAAGGAAATCTGCACTACAATGAAGTCCACTTCCCCCGGTCAAAAGGGCCATCTGAAAAAAGTGTAAAATCCAGAAAGGCAGGACAGGCCATGGAGAACTGGGAGCCTTGTTATGCTGATGGGCGGGATGTAAATTGCCAACATACACTCGGGAGAAGTGTATGGTGTTTCCTGAAACATCTAAGAAACAAAGCAAGACAGCCTAAGGCACTTCCACTTATGGTCCTATAGCTTAGGGAAATTAAAATCAAAAAGACACAGCCACCCCAATTTGGGACGCCTCTGTTTACAAGAACCTCGTGTACCGTACAAGTTCAATATCACGGAAAGTGAAAAATGGATAAAGAACTTGTGGTACTTACGTACAATGCAGTATCACTCAGCAATGAAATCTATGTCATCAGGCCCGTAGCAGCATAATGAGTGGATTCAGGTACGAGGATTCTAACTGAAATAAGTCACACAGAAAAAGAAACATCATAAGATATCACTAATACACGAAATGTAAACTTGGCTACACAGGAACTGAATTCCAAAACAGAACAGGGTCTCAAATTTAGAAAACCAACTTATGCTTGCTTAAGGGGAAAGGTGAGTTGGGGTGCTGCATAAAACCAGAGATTGAAATGAGCACAGATAAAGTTCCTTAAGCCAAATATGGAATAGACAAGAGCTACTCCTTGCTCAACGAAATGGACTCAACACCGCATATTAAACGCCTAAGAATGTACCTGACTCTTAAGTATCTTAAAACCTATGGATTGCTATGTCTCCGAAAGAGAATCAAGCATGTGTACAGGGGCATAAATGCAGCAGTGATAGGATTGGAGAGGTTCGGTGAGCAAATGAAGACCCTTTGAAGTCATATTGCATGGTACCCATTCCACGGGTCTCAACTCTCCAGGTTTAAGGTATTCTTCCTTCAGCTAAAACATGCATGTGGAACCCAGAGTATGATCAACCGTGTGAACGGGAGACGTGTTCAAATATGTCTCAGTTTTCCTCCCCTGGTACTCGGGTGCAACATTCCAGACGCTTTACTAACACTCTCCCCACTTGGAGAGTCAGCGCCTTTAACCTCCTGTTTGGCCCAGTTTGCAATTTCTGCGGAAGATGAACAGGAATAGGGAGAACCAATGAGAGACTAGCTGGAGGTGTCTGGACGGGCAAATTTAACTCTCATTTCCCACCAGGAAGAGGAAATAACCAAAGGCTCAGCGTGCCGTGCCGGACCTAGATTAGGGCCTGAAGCCATCATGCGGTGTTGCGGCCAGGTCACAGGAAAGCGAGTTGAAGAAAGGAGCTCAGGGACACTGTAATTCACAAACCTGCAGAGTTATAAATGACAGCTATCGTCCAAAAATATACTGAAGTAAGGCTGCCAAGAGGACTTGAAAGCGGGGCAGAATTGCAGGAAACCGATTTCAGGAGGTAGACTGGAATTGCATTGAAAGCATAGGAAAAGAGGCAGGACGTCCACAATGATGCACTTGGCCAAAAAGGGCGTATGCGTTTTTTCCTGAATATATTCAGGAAAAAACGCATACGCCCTTTTTGGCCAACCAAGAAAACTTTCAAAGGAAATCTGCACTACAATGAAGTCTCACTTCCCCCCGGTCAAAAGGGACATCTGAAAAAAGTGTAAAACCCAAAAAGGCAGGACAGGCCATGGAGAACTGGGAGCCTTGTTATGCTGATGGGCAGGATGTAAATTGCCAACAGACACTCCGGAGAAGTGTATGGTGTTTCCTGAAACATCTTAAAAACAAAGCAACAGAGCCTAGGGCACTTCCACTTATGGTTCTATAGCTTAGGGAAATTAAAATCAAAAAGACACAGCCACCCCAAAGTTTGGGACGCCTCTGTTTACAAGAACCTCGTTTACCGTACAAGTTCAACATCACAGAAAGTGAAAAATGGATAAGGAACTTGTGATACTTACGTACAATGCAGTATCACTCAGCAATGAAATCTATGTCATCAGGCCCGTAGGAACATAATGAGTGGATTCAGGTACGATGATTCTAACTGAAATAAGTCACACAGAAAAAGAAACATCATAAGATATCACTAATACACGGAATGTAAACTTGGCTACACAGGAACTGAATTCCAAAACAGAACAGGGTCTCAAATTTAGAAAACCAACTTATGCTTGCTTAAGGGGAAAGGTGAGTTGGGGTGCTGCATAAAACCAGAGATTGAAATGAGCACAGATAAAGTTCCTTAAGCCAAATATGGAATAGACAAGAGCTACTCCTTGCTCAACGAAATGGACTCAACACCGCATATTAAACGCCTAAGAATGTACCTGACTCTTAAGTATCTTAAAACCTATGGATTGCTATGTCTCCGAAAGAGAATCAAGCATGTGTACAGGGACATAAACGCAGCAGTGATAGGATTGGAGAGGTTCGGTGAGCAAATGAAGACCCTTTGAAGTCATATTGCATGGTACCCATTCCACGGGTTTCAACTACCCAGGTTTAAGGTATTCTTCCTTCAGCTAAAACATGCATGTGGAACCTAGAGTATGATCAACCATGTGATCGGGAGACGTGTTCAAATATATCTCAGTTTTCGTACCCTGGCACTCGGGTGCAACATTCCAGACGCTTTACTAACACTCTCCCGACTTGGAGAGTCAGTCCCTTTAACCTCCTGTTTGGCCCAGTTTGCAATTTCTGCGGAAGATGAACAGGAATAGCGAGAACTAATGAGAGACTAGCTGGAGGTGTCTGGACGGGCAAATTTAACTCTCATTTCCCACCAGGAAGAGGAATTAAACAAAGGCTCAGCGTGCCGTGCCGGAACCAGATTAGGGCCTGAAGCCATCCTGCGGTGTTGCGGCCAGGTCACAAGAAAGCGAGTTGAAGAAAGGAGCTCAGGGGCACTGTAATTCACAAATCTGCAGAGTTATAAATGACAGCTATCGTCCAAAAATATACTGAAGTAAGGCTGCCAAGAGGACTTGAAAGCGGGGCAGAATTGCAGGAAACCGATTTCAGGAGGTAGACTGGAATTGCATTGAAAGCATAGGAAAAGAGGCAGAACGTCCACAATGATGCACTTGGCCAAAAAGGGCGTATGCGTTTTTTCCTGAATATATTCAGGAAAAAACGCATACGCCCTTTTTGGCCAACCAAGCAAACTTGCAAAGGAAATCTGCACTACAACGAAGTCTCACTTGCCCCCGGTCAAAAGGGCCATCTGAAAAAAGTGTAAAATCCAGAAAGGCAGGACAGGCCATGGAGAACTGGGAGCCTTGTTATGCTGATGGGCGGGATGTAAATTGCCAACAGACACTCGGGAGAAGTGTATGGTGTTTCCTTAAACATCTAAGAAACAAAGCAACAGAGCCTAGGGCACATTCACTTATGGTCCTATAGCTTAGGGAAATTAAAATCAAAAAGACACAGCCACCCCAAAGTTTGGGACGCCTCTGTTTACAAGAACCTCGTTTACCGTACAAGTTCAATATCACAGAAAGTGAAAAATGGATAAAAAACTTGTGGTACTTACGTACAATGCAGTATCACTCAGCAATGAAATCTATTTCATCAGGCCCATAGCAGCACAATGAGTGGATTCAGGTATGATGATTCTAACTGAAATAAGTCACACAGAAAAAGAAACATCATAAGATATCACTAATACACGGAATGTAAACTTGGCTACACAGGAACTGAATTACAGAACAGAACAGGGTCTCAAATTTAGAAAACCAACTTATGCTTGCTTAAGGGGAAAGGTGAGTTGGGGTGCTGCATAAAACCAGAGATTGAAATGAGCACAGATACAGTTCCTTAAGCCAAATATGGAATAGACAAGAGCTACTCCTTGCTCAACGAAATGGACTCAACACCGCATATTAAACGCCTAAGAATGTACCTGACTAGTAAGTATCTTAAAACCTATGGATTGCTATGTCTCCGAAAGAGAATCAAGCATGTGTACAGGGGCATAAACGCAGCAGTGATAGGATTGGAGAGGTTCGGTGAGCAAATGAAGACCCTTTGAAGTCATATTGCATGGTACCCATTACACGGGTCTCAACTCTCCAGGTTTAAGGTATTCTTCCTTCAGCTAAAACATGCATGTGGAACCCAGAGTATGATCAACCGTGTGAACGGGAGACGTGTTCAGATATGTCTCAGTTTTCGTACCCTGGTACTCGGGTGCAACATTCCAGACGCTTTACTAACACTCTCCCGACTTGGAGAGTCGGTCCCTTTAACCTTCTGTTTGGCCCAGTTTGCAATTTCTGCGGAAGATGAACAGGAATAGCGAGAACCAATGAGAGACTAGCTGGAGGTGTCTGGACGGGCAAATTTAACTCTCATTTCCCACCAGGAAGAGGAATTAACCAAAGGCTCAGCGTGCTGTGCCGGAACCAGATTAGGGCCTGAAGCCATCCTGCGCTGTTGCGGCCAGCTCAAAAGACAGCGAGTTGAAGAAAGGAGCTCAGGGACACTGTAATTCACAAACCTGCAGAGTTATAAATGACAGCTATCGTCCAAAAATATACTGAAGTAAGGCTGCCAAGAGGACTTGAAAGCGGGGCAGAATTGCAGGAAACCGATTTCAGGAGGTAGACTGGAATTGCATTGAAAGCATAGGAAAAGAGGCAGAACGTCCACAATGATGCACTTGGCCAAAAAGGGCGTATGCGTTTTTTCCTGAATATATTCAGGAAAAAACGCATACGCCCTTTTTGGCCAACCAAGAAAACTTTCAAAGGAATTCTGCACTACAATGAAGTCTCACTTCCCCCCGGTCAAAAGGGACATCTGAAAAAAGTGTAAAACCCAAAAAGGCAGGACAGGCCATGGAGAACTGGGAGCCTTGTTATGCTGATGGGCGGGATGTAAATTGCCAACAGACACTTGGGAGAAGTGTATGGTGTTTCCTGAAACATCTTAAAAACAAAGCAACAGAGCCTAGGGCACTTCCACTTATGGTTCTATAGCTTAGGGAAATTAAAATCAAAAAGACACAGCCACCCCAAAGTTTGGGACGCCTCTGTTTACAAGAACCTTGTTTACCATACAAGTTCAACATCACAGAAAGTGAAAAATGGATAAAGAACTTGTGGTACTTACGTACAATGCAGTATCACTCAGCAATGAAATCTATGTCATCAGGCCCGTAGCAACATAATGAGTGGATTCAGGTACGATGATTCTAACTGAAATAAGTCACACAGAAAAAGAAACATCATAAGATATCACTAATACACGGAATGTAAACTTGGCTACACAGGAACTGAATTCCAAAACAGAACAGGGTCTCAAATTTAGAAAACCAACTTATGCTTGCTTAAGGGGAAAGGTGAGTTGGGGTGCTGCATAAAACCAGAGATTGAAATGAGCACAGATAAAGTTCCTTAAGCCAAATATGGAATAGACAAGAGCTACTCCTTGCTCAACGAAATGGACTCAACACCCCATATTAAACGCCTAAGAATGTACCTGACTCGTAAGTATCTTAAAACCTATGGATTGCTATGTCTCCGAAAGAGAATCAAGCATGTGTACAGGGACATAAACGCAGCAGTGATAGGATTGGAGAGGTTCGGGGAGCAAATGAAGACCCTTTGAAGTCCTATTGCATGGTACCCATTCCACGGTTTTCAACTACCCAGGTTTAAGGTATTCTTCCTTCAGCTAAAACATGCATGCGGAACCTAGAGTATGATCAACCATGTGATCGGGAGACGTGTTCAAATATGTCTCAGTTTTCGTACCCTGGTACTCGGGTGCAACATTCCAGACGCTTTACTAACACTCTCCCGACTTGGAGAGTCAGTCCCTTTAACCTCCTGTTTGGCCCAGTTTGCAATTTCTGCGGAAGATGAACAGGAATAGCGAGAACCAATGAGAGACTAGCTGGAGGTGTCTGGACGGGCAAATTTAACTCTCATTTCCCACCAGGAAGAGGAATTAACCAAAGGCTCAGCGTGCCATGCCGGAACCAGATTAGGGCCTGAAGCCATCCTGCGGTGTTGCGGCCAGCTCAAAAGAAAGCGAGTTGAAGAAAGAGCTCAGGGGCGCTGTAATTCACAAACCTGCAGAGTTACAAATGACAGCTATCGTCCAAAAATATACTGAAGTAAGGCTGCCAAGAGGACTTGAAAGCGGGGCAGAATTGCAGGAAACCGATTTCAGGAGGTAGACTGGAATTGCATTGAAAGCATAGGAAAAGAGGCAGAACGTCCACAATGATGCACTTGGCCAAAAAGGGCGTATACGTTTTTTCCTGAATATATTCAGGAAAAAACGCATACGCCCTTTTTGGCCAACCAAGCAAACTTGCAAAGGAAATCTGCACTACAATGAAGTCTCACTTCCACCCGGTCAAAAGGGCCATCTGAAAAAAGTGTAAAATCCAGAAAGGCAGGACAGGCCATGGAGAACTGGGAGCCTTGTTATGCTGATGGGCGGGATGTAAATTGCCAACAGACACTCGGGAGAAGTGTATGGTGTTTCCTGAAACATCTAAAAAACAAAGCAACAGAGCCTAGGGCACTTCCACTTATGGTCCTATAGCTTAGGGAAATTAAAATCAAAAAGACACAGCCACCCCAAAGTTTGGAACGGCTCTGTTTACAAGAACCTCGTTTACAGTACAAGTTCAACATCGCAGAAAGTGAAAAATGGATAAAGAAGTTGTGGTATTTACTTACAAAGCAATATCACTCAGCAATGAAATCTATGTCATCAGGCCCTTAGCAGCACAATGAGTGGATTCAGGTATGATGATTCTAACTGAAATAAGTCACACAGAAAAAGAAACATCATAAGATATCACTAATACACGGAATGTAAACTTCGCTACACAGGAACTGAATTCCAAAACAGAACAGGGTCTCAAATTTAGAAAACCAACTTATGCTTGCTTAAGGGGAAAGGTGAGTTGGGGTGCTGCATAAAACCAGAGATTGAAATGAGCACAGATAAAGTAACTTAAGCCAAATATGGAATAGACAATAGCTACTCCTTGCTCAAGGAAATGGACTCAACACCGCATATTAAACGCCTAAGAATGTACCTGACTAGTAAGTATCTTAAAACCTATGGATTGCTATGTCTCCGAAAGAGAATCAAGCGTGTGTACGGGGCATAAACGCAGCAGTGATAGGATTGGAGAGGTTCGGTGAGCAAATGAAGACCCTTTGAAGTCATATTGCATGGTACCCATTACATGGGTCTCAACTCTCCAGGTTTAAGGTATTCTTCCTTCAGCTAAAACATGCATGTGGAACCCAGAGTATGATCAACCGTGTGAACGGGAGACGTGTTCAGATATGTCTCAGTTTTCGTACCCTGGTACTCGGGTGCAACATTCCAGACGCTTTAATAACACTCTCCCCACTTGGAGAGTCAGCGCCTTTAAACTCCTGTTTGGCCCAGTTTGCAATTTCTGAGGAAGATGTACAGGAATAGGGAGAACCAATGAGAGACTAGCTGGAGGTGTCTGGACGGGCAAATTTAACTCTCATTTCCCACCAGGAAGAGGAATTAACCAAAGGCTCAGCATGCCGTGCCGGAACAAGATTAGGGCCTGAAGCCATCCTGTGGTGTTGCGCCCAGCTCAAAAGAAAGCGAGTTGAAGAAAGGAGCTCAGGGGCACTGTAATTCACAAACCTGCAGAGTTATAAATGACAGTTATCGTCCAAAAATATACTGAAGTAAGGCTGCCAACAGGACTTGAAAGTGGGGCAGAATTGCAGGAAACCGATTTCAGGAGGTAGACTGGAATTGCATTGAAAGCATAGGAAAAGAGGCAGAACATCCACAATGATGCACTTGGCCAAAAAGGGCGTATGCGTTTTTTCCTGAATATATTCAGGAAAAAACGCATACGCCCTTTTTGGCCAACCAAGCAAGCTTGCAAAGGAAATCTGCACTACAATGAAGTCTCACTTCCCCCCAGTCAAAAGGGCCATCTGAAAAAAGTGTAAAATCCAGAAAGGCAGGACAGGCCATGGAGAACTGGGAGCATTGTTATGCTGATGGGCGGGATGTAAATTGCCAACAGACACTCGGGAGAAGTGTATGGTGTTTCCTGAAACATCTAAAAAACAAAGCAACAGAGCCTAGGGCACTTCCACTTATGGTCCTATAGCTTAGGGAAATTAAAATCAAAAAGACACAGCCACCCCAAAGTTTGGAACGGCTCTGTTTACAAGAACCTCGTTTACAGTACAAGTTCAACATCGCAGAAAGTGAAAAATGGATAAAGAAGTTGTGGTATTTACTTACAAAGCAATATCACTCAGCAATGAAATCTATGTCAGCAGGCCCTTAGCAGCACAATGAGTGGATTCAGGTATGATGATTCTAACTGAAATAAGTCACACAGAAAAAGAAACATCATAAGATATCACTAATACACGGAATGTAAACTTGGCTACACAAGAACTGAATTCCAAAACAGAACATTGTCTCAAATTTAGAAAACCAACTTCTGCTTGCTTAAGGGGAAAGGTGAGTTGGGGTGCTGCATAAAACCAGAGATTGAAATGAGCACAGGTAAAGTAACTTAAGCCAAATATGGAATAGACAAGAGCTACTCCTTGCTCAAGGAAATGGACTCAACACCGCATATTAAACGCCTAAGAATGTACCTGACTAGTAAGTATCTTAAAACCTATGGATTGCTATGTCTCCGAAAGAGAATCAAGCGTGTGTACGGGGCATAAACGCAGCAGTGATAGGATTGGAGAGGTTCGGTGAGCAAATGAAGACCCTTTGAAGTCATATTGCATGGTACCCATTACATGGGTCTCAACTCTCCAGGTTTAAGGTATTCTTCCTTCAGCTAAAACATGCATGTGGAACCCAGAGTATGATCAACCGTGTGAACGGGAGACGTGTTCAAATATGTCTCAGTTTTCATACCCTGGTACTCGGGTGCAACATTCCAGATGCTTTACTAACACTCTCCCGACTTGGAGAGTCAGTCCCTTTAACCTCCTGTTTGGCCCAGTTTGCAATTTCTGCGGAAGATGAACAGGAATAGCGAGAACCAATGAGAGACTAGCTGGAGGTGTCTGGACGGGCAAATTTAACTCTCATTTCCCACCAGGAAGAGGAATTATCCAAAGGCGCAGCGTGCCGTGCCGGAACCAGATTAGGGCCTGAAGCCATCCTGCGGTGTTGCGGACAGGTCACAAGAAAGCGAGTTGAAGAAAGGAGCTCAGGGGCACTGTAATTCACAAACCTGCAGAGTTATAAATGACAGCTATCGTCCAAAAATATACTGAAGTAAGGCTGCCAAGAGGACTTGAAAGCGGGGCAGAATTGCAGGAAACCGATTTCAGGAGGTAGACTGGAATTGCATTGAAAGCATAGGAAAAGAGGCAGAACGTCCACAATGATGCACTTGGCCAAAAAGGGCGTAGGCGTTTTTTCCTGAATATATTCAGGAAAAAACGCCTACGCCCTTTTTGGCCAACCAAGCAAGCTTGCAAAGGAAATCTGCACTACAATGAAGTCTCACTTCCCCCTAGTCAAAAGGGCCATCTGAAAAAAGTGTAAAATCCAGAAAGGCAGGACAGGCCATGGAGAACTGGGAGCCTTGTTATGCTGATGGGCGGGATGTAAATTGCCAACAGACACTCGGAAGAAGTGTATGGTGTTTCCTGAAACATCTAAAAAACAAAGCAACAGAGCCTAGGGCACTTCCACTTATGGTCCTATAGCTTAGGGAAATTAAAATCAAAAAGACACAGCCACCCTAAAGTTTGGAACGGCTCTGTTTAAAAGAACCTCGTTTACAGTACAAGTTCAACATCGCAGAAAGTGAAAAATGGATAAAGAAGTTGTGGTATTTACTTACAAAGCAATATCACTCAGCAATGAAATCTATGTCAGCAGGCCCTTAGCAGCACAATGAGTGGATTCAGGTATGATGATTCTAACTGAAATAAGTCACACAGAAAAAGAAACATCATAAGATATCAGTAATACACGGAATGTAAACTTGGCTACACAGGAAAAGAATTCCAAAACAGAACAGGGTCTCAAATTTAGAAAACCAACTTATGCTTGCTTAAGGGGAAAGGTGAGTTGGGGTGCTGCATAAAACCAGAGATTGAAATGAGCACAGATAAAGTAACTTAAGCCAAATATGGAATAGACTATAGCTACTCCTTGCTCAACGAAATGGACTCAACACCGCATATTAAACGCCTAAGAATGTACCTGACTAGTAAGTATCTTAAAACCTATGGATTGCTATGTCTCCGAAAGAGAATCAAGTGTGTGTACGGGGCATAAACGCAGCAGTGATAGGATTGGAGAGGTTCGGTGAGCAAACGAAGACCCTTTGAAGTCATATTGCATGGTACCCATTCCACGGGTCTCAACTCTCCAGGTTTAAGGTATTCTTCCTTCAGCTAAATCATGTATGTGGAACCTAGAGTATGATCAACCATGTGATCGGGAGACGTGTTCAAATATGTCTCAGTTTTCATACCCTGGTACTCGGATGCAACATTCCAGACGCTTTACTAACACTCTCCACACTTGGAGAGTCAGCGCCTTTAACCTCCTGTTTGGCCCAGTTTGCAATTTCTGCGGAAGATGAACAGGAATAGGGAGAACCAATGAGAGACTAGCTGGAGGTGTCTGGATGGGCAAATTTAACTCTCATTTCTCACCAGGAAGAGGAAATAACCAAAGGCTCAGCGTGCTGTGCCGGAACCAGATTAGGGCCTGAAGCCATCCTGCGGTGTTGCGGCCAGCTCACAAGAAAGCGGGTTGAAGAAAGGAGCTCAGGGGCACTGTAATTCACAAACCTGCAGAGTTATAAATGACAGCTATCGTCCAAAACTATACTGAAGTAAGGCTGCCAAGAGTACTTGAAAGCGGGGCAAAATTGCAGGAAACCGATTTCAGGAGGTAGACTGGAATTGCATTGAAAGCATAGGAAAAGAGGCAGAACGTCCACAATGATGCACTTGGCCAAAAAGGGCGTATGCGTTTTTTCCTGAATATATTCAGGAAAAAACGCATACGCACTTTTTGGCCAACCAAGCAAACTTGCAAAGGAAATCTGCACTACAATGAAGTCTCACTTCCCCCCGGTCAAAAGGGCCATCTGAAAAAAGTGTAAAATCCAGAAAGGCAGGACAGGCCATGGAGAACTGGGAGCCTTGTTATGCTGATGGGCGGGATGTAAATTGCCAACAGACACTCGGGAGAAGTGTATGGTGTGTCCTGAAACATCTAAGAAACAAAGCAACACAGCCTAAGGCACTTCCACTTATGGTCCTATAGCTTAGGGAAATTAAAATCAAAAAGACACAGCCACCCCAATTTGGGACGCCTTTGTTTACAAGAACCTCGTTTACCGTACAAGTTCAATATCACAGAAAGTGAAAAATGGATAAAGAACTTGTGGTACTTACGTACAATGCAGTATCACTCAGCAATGAAATCTATGTCATCAGGCCCGTAGCAGCATAATGAGTGGATTCAGGTACGATGATTCTAACTGAAATAAGTCACACAGAAAAAGAAACATCATAAGATATCACTAATACACGGAATGTAAACTTGGCTACACAGGAACTGAATTACAGAACAGAACAGGGTCTCAAATTTAGAAAACCAACTTATGCTTGCTTAAGGGGAAAGGTGAGTTGGGGTGCTGCATAAAACCAGAGATTGAAATGAGCACAGATAAAGTTCCTTAAGCCAAATATGGAATAGACAAGAGCTACTCCTTGCTCAACGAAATGGACTCAACACCGCATATTAAACGCCTAAGAATGTACCTGACTCTTAAGTATCTTAAAACCTATGGATTGCTATGTCTCCGAAAGAGAATCAAGCATGTGTACAGGGGCATAAACGCAGCAGTGATAGGATTGGAGAGGTTCGGTGAGCAAATGAAGACCCTTTGAAGTCATATTGCATGGTACCCATTACACGGGTCTCAACTCTCCAGGTTTAAGGTATTCTTCCTTCAGCTAAAACATGCATGTGGAACCCAGAGTATGATCAACCGTGTGAACGGGAGACGTGTTCAGATATGTCTCAGTTTTCGTACCCTGGTACTCGGGTGCAACATTCCAGACGCTTTAATAACACTCTCCCCACTTGGAGAGTCAGCGCCTTTAACCTCCTGTTTGGCCCAGTTTGCAATTTCTGCGGAAGATGTACAGGAATAGGGAGAACCAATGAGAGACTAGCTGGAGGTGTCTGGACGGGCAAATTTAACTCTCATTTCCCACCAGGAAGAGGAATTAACCAAAGGCTCAGCGTGCCGTGCCGGAACCAGATTAAGGCCTGAAGCCATCCTGCGGTGTTGCGCCCAGCTCAAAAGAAAGCGAGTTGAAGAAAGGAGCTCAGGGGCACTGTAATTCACAAACCTGCAGAGTTATAAATGACAGTTATCGTCCAAAAATATACTGAAGTAAGGCTGCCAACAGGACTTGAAAGTTGGGCAGAATTGCAGGAAACCGATTTCAGGAGGTAGACTGGAATTGCATTGAAAGTATAGGAAAAGAGGCAGAACATCCACAATGATGCACTTGGCCAAAAAGGGCGTATGCGTTTTTTCCTGAATATATTCAGGAAAAAACGCATACGCCCTTTTTGGCCAACCAAGCAAGCTTGCAAAGGAAATCTGCACTACAATGAAGTCTCACTTCCCCCCGGTCAAAAGGGCCATCTGAAAAAAGTGTAAAATCCAGAAAGGCAGGACAGGCCATGGAGAACTGGGAGCCTTGTTATGCTGATGGGCGGGATGTAAATTGCCAACAGACACTCGGGAGAAGTGTATGGTGTTTCCTGAAACATCTAAAAAACAAAGCAACAGAGCCTAGGGCACTTCCACTTATGGTCCTATAGCTTAGGGAAATTAAAATCAAAAAGACACAGCCACCCCAAAGTTTGGAACGGCTCTGTTTACAAGAACCTCGTTTACAGTACAAGTTCAACATCGCAGAAAGTGAAAAATGGATAAAGAAGTTGTGGTATTTACTTACAAAGCAATATCACTCAGCAATGAATTCTATGTCAGCAGGCCCTTAGCAGCACAATGAGTGGATTCAGGTATGATGATTCTAACTGAAATAAGTCACACAGAAAAAGAAACATCATAAGATATCAGTAATACACGGAATGTAAACTTGGCTACACAGGAAAAGAATTCCAAAACAGAACAGGGTCTCAAATTTAGAAAACCAACTTATGCTTGCTTAAGGGGAAAGGTGAGTTGGGGTGCTGCATAAAACCAGAGATTGAAATGAGCACAGATAAAGTAACTTAAGCCAAATATGGAATAGACAATAGCTACTCCTTGCTCAACGAAATGGACTCAACACCGCATATTAAACGCCTAAGAATGTACCTGACTAGTAAGTATCTTAAAACCTATGGATTGCTATGTCTCCGAAAGAGAATCAAGTGTGTGTACGGGGCATAAACGCAGCAGTGATAGGATTGGAGAGGTTCGGTGAGCAAACGAAGACCCTTTGATGTCATATTGCATGGTACCCATTCCACGGGTCTCAACTCTCCAGGTTTAAGGTATTCTTCCTTCAGCTAAAACATGCATGTGGAACCTAGAGTATGATCAACCATGTGATCGGGAGATGTGTTCAAATATGTCTCAGTTTTCATACCCTGGTACTCGGGTGCAACATTCCAGACGCTTTACTAACACTCTCCCGACTTGGAGAGTCAGTCCCTTTAACCTGTTTGGCCCAGTTTGCAATTTCTGCGGAAGATGAACAGGAATAGGGAGGACCAATGAGAGACTAGCTGGAGGTGTCTGGATGGGCAAATTTAACTCTCATTTCCCACCAGGAAGAGGAAAGAACCAAAGGCTCAGCATGCTGTGCCGGAACCAGATTAGGGCCTGAAGCCATCCTGCGGTGTTGCGGCCAGGTCACAAGAAAGCGAGTTGAAGAAAGGAGCTCAGGGGCACTGTAATTAACAAACCTGCAGAGTTATAAATGACAGCTATCGTCCAAAACTATACTGAAGTAAGGCTGCCAAGAGGACTTGAAAGCGGGGCAGAATTGCAGGAAACCGATTTCAGGAGGTAGACTGGAATTGCATTGAAAGCATAAGAAAAGAGGCAGAACGTCCACAATGATGCACTTGGCCAAAAAGGGCGTATGCGTTTTTTCCTGAATATATTCAGGAGAAAACGCATACGCCCTTTTTGGCCAACCAAGCAAACTTGCAAAGGAAATCTGCACTACAATGAAGTCTCACTTCCCCCCGGTCAAAAGGGCCACCTGAAAAAAGTGTAAAATCCAGAAAGGCAGGACAGGCCATGGAGAACTGGGAGCCTTGTTATGCTGATGGGCGGGATGTAAATTGCAAACAGACACTCGGGAGAAGTGTATGGTGTTTCCTGAAACATCTAAAAAACAAAGCAACAGAGCCTAGGGCACTTCCACTTATGGTTGTATAGCTTAGGGAAATTAAAATCAAAAAGCCACAGCCACCCCAAAGTTTGGGACGCCTCTGTTTACAAGAACCTCGTTTACAGTACAAGTTCTACATCACAGAAAGTGAAAAATGCATAAAGAACTTGTGGTATATACTTACAAATCAATATCACTCAGCAATGAAATCTATGTCAGTAGGCCCTTAGCAGCACAATGAGTGGATTCAGGTATGATGATTCTAACTGAAATAAGTCACACAGAAAAAGAAACATCATAAGATATCACTAATACACGGAATGTAAACTTGGCTACACAGGAACTGAATTACAGAACAGAACAGGGTCTCAAATTTAGGAAACCAACTTATGCTTGCTTAAGGGGAAAGGTGAGTTGGGGTGCTGCATAAAACCAGAGATTGAAATGAGCACAGATAAAGTTCCTTAAGCCAAATATGGAATATACAAGAGCTACTCCGTGCTCAACGAAATGGACTCAACACCGCATATTAAACGCCTAAGAATGTACCTGACTCTTAAGTATCTTAAACCTATGGATTGCTATGTCTCCGAAAGAGAATCAAGCATGTGTACAGGGGCATAAACGCAGCAGTGATAGGATTGGAGAGGTTCGGTGAGCAAATGAAGACCCTTTGAAATCATATTGCATGGTACCCATTCCAAGGGTTTCAACTACCCAGGTTTAAGGTATTCTTCCTACAGCTAAAACACGCATGTGGAACCCAGAGTATGATCAACCATGTGATCGGGAGACGTGTTCAAATATGTCTCAGTTTTCGTACCATGGTACTCGGGTGCAACATTCCAGACGCTTTACTAACACTCTCCTGCCTTGGAGAGTCAGTCCCTTTAACCTCCTGTTTGGCCCAGTTTGCAATTTCTGCGGAAGATGAACAGGAATAGCGAGAACCAATGAGAGACTAGCTGGAGGTGGCTGGACGGGCAAATTTAACTCTCATTTCCCACAGGAAGAGGAAATAACCAAAGGCTCAGCGTGCCGTGCCGGAACAAGATTAGGGCCTGAAGCCATCCTGCGGTGTTGCGGCCAGCTCACAAGAAAGCGAGATGAAGAAAGGAGCTCAGGGGCACTGTAATTCACAAACCTGCAGAGTTAAAAATGACAGCTATCGTCCAAAACTATACTGAAGTAAGGCTGCCAAGAGGACTTGAAAGCGAGGCAGAATTGCAGGAAACCGATTTCAGGAGGTAGACTGGAATTGCATTGAAAGCATAGGAAAAGAGGCAGAACGTCCACAATGATGCACTTGGCCAAAAAGGGCGTATGCGTTTTTTCCTGAATATATTCAAGAAAAAACGCATACGCCCTTGTTGGCCAACCAAACAAGCTTGCAAAGGAAATCTGCACTACAATGAAGTCTCACTTCCCCCCGGTCAAAAGGGCCATCTGATAAAAGTGTAAAATCCAGAAAGGCAGGACAGGCCATGGAGAACTGGGAGCGTTGTTATGCTGATGGGCGGGATGTAAATTGCCAACAGACACTCGGGAGAAGTGTATGGTGTTTCCTGAAACATCTAAAAAACAAAGCAACAGAGCCTAGGGCACTTCCACTTATGGTCCTATAGCTTAGGGAAATTAAAATCAAAAAGACACAGCCACCCCAAAGTTTGGAACGGCTCTGTTTACAAGAACCTCGTTTACAGTACAAGTTCAACATCGCAGAAAGTGAAAAATGGATAAAGAAGTTGTGGTATTTACTTACAAAGCAATATCACTCAGCAATGAAATCTATGTCATCAGGCCCTTAGCAGCACAATGAGTGGATTCAGGTATGATGATTCTAACTGAAATAAGTCACACAGAAAAAGAAACATCATAAGATATCAGTAATACACGGAATGTAAACTTGGCTACAGAGGAACTGAATTCCGAAACAGAACAGGGTCTCAAATTTAGAAAACCAACTTATGCTTGCTTAAGGGTAAAGGTGAGTTGGGGTGCTGCATAAAACCAGAGATTGAAATGAGCACAGATAAAGTTTCTTAAGCCAAATATGGAATAGACAAGAGCTACTCCTTGCTCAACGAAATGGACTCAACACCGCATATTAAACGCATAAGAATGTACCTGACTAGTAAGTATCTTAAAACCTATGGATTGCTATGTCTCCAAAAGAGAATCAAGCGTGTGTACAGGGGCATAAACGCAGCAGTGATAGGATTGGAGAGGTTCGGTGAGCAAATGAAGACCCTTTGAAGTCATATTGCATGGTACCCATTACACGGGTCTCAACTCTCCAGGTTTAAGGTATTCTTCCTTCAGCTAAAACATGCATGTGGAACCCAGAGTATGATCAACCGTGTGAACGGGAGATGTGTTCAAATACGTCTCAGTTTTCCTCCCCTGGTACTCGAGTGCAACATTGCAGACGCTTTACTAACACTTTCCCCACTTGGAGGGTCAGCGCCTTTAACCTCCTGTTTAGCCTAGTTTGCAATTTCTGCGGAAGATGAACAGGAATAGGGAGAACCAATGAGAGACTAGCTGGAGGTGTCTGGACGGGCAAATTTAACTCTCATTTCCCACCATGAAGAGGAAATAACCAAAGGCACAGCGTGCCGTGCCGGAACCAGATTAGGGTCTGAAGCCATCCTGCGGTGTTGCGGCCAGGTCACAAGAAAGCGAGTTGAAGAAAGGAGCTCAGGGACACTGTAATTCACAAACCTGCAGAGTTATAAATGACAGCTATCGTCCAATAATATACTGAAGTAAGGCTGCCAAGAGGACTTGAAAGCGGGGCAGAATTGCAGGAAACCGATTTCAGGAGGTAGACTGGAATTGCATTGAAAGCATAGGAAAAGAGGCAGAACGTCCACAATGATGCACTTGGCCAAAAAGGGCGTATGCGTTTTTTCCTGAATATATTCAGGAAAAAACGCATACGCCCTTTTTGGCCAACCAAGCAAACTTGCAAAGGAAATCTGCACTACAATGAAGTCTCACTTCCCCCCGGTCAAAAGGGCCATCTGAAAAAAGTGTAAAATCCAGAAAGGCAGGACACGCCATGGAGAACTGGGAGCCCTGTTATGCTGATGGGCGGGATGTAAATTGCCAACAGACACTCGGGAGAAGTGTATGGTGTTTCCTGAAACATCTAAAAAACAAAGCAACAGAGCCTAGGGCACTTCCACTTATGGTCCTATAGCTTAGGGAAATTAAAATCAAAAAGACACAGCCACCCCAAAGTTTGGAATGGCTCTGTTTACAAGAACCTCGTTTACAGTACAAGTTCAACATCGCAGAAAGTGAAAAATGGATAAAGAAGTTGTGGTATTTACTTACAAAGCAATATCACTCAGCAATGAAATCTATGTCATCAGGCCCTTAGCAGCACAATGAGTGGATTCAGGTATGATGATTCTAACTGAAATAAGTCACACAGAAAAAGAATCATCATAAGATATCAGTAATACACGGAATGTAAACTTGGCTACACAGGAACTGAATTCCAAAACAGAACAGGGTCTCAAATTTAGAAAACCAACTTATGCTTGCTTAAGGGTAAAGGTGAGTTGGGGTGCTGCATAAAACCAGAGATTGAAATGAGCACAGATAAAGTTTCTTAAGCCAAATATGGAATAGACAAGAGCTACTCCTTGCTCAACGAAATGGACTCAACACCGCATATTAAACGCATAAGAATGTACCTGACTAGTAAGTATCTTAAAACCTATGGATTGCTATGTCTCCAAAAGAGAATCAAGCGTGTGTACAGGGGCATAAACGCAGCAGTGATAGGATTGGAGAGGTTCGGTGAGCAAATGAAGACCCTTTGAAGTCATATTGCATGGTACCCATTACACGGGTCTCAACTCTCCAGGTTTAAGGTATTCTTCCTTCAGCTAAAACATGCATGTGGAACCCAGAGTATGATCAACCGTGTGAACGGGAGATGTGTTCAAATACGTCTCAGTTTTCCTCCCCTGGTACTCGAGTGCAACATTGCAGACGCTTTACTAACACTTTCCCCACTTGGAGGGTCAGCGCCTTTAACCTCCTGTTTAGCCTAGTTTGCAATTTCTGCGGAAGATGAACAGGAATAGGGAGAACCAATGAGAGACTAGCTGGAGGTGTCTGGACGGGCAAATTTAACTCTCATTTCCCACCATGAAGAGGAAATAACCAAAGGCACAGCGTGCCGTGCCGGAACCAGATTAGGGTCTGAAGCCATCCTGCGGTGTTGCAGCCAGGTCACAAGAAAGCGAGTTGAAGAAAGGAGCTCAGGGACACTGTAATTCACAAACCTGCAGAGTTATAAATGACAGCTATCGTCCAATAATATACTGAAGTAAGGCTGCCAAGAGGACTTGAAAGCGGGGCAGAATTGCAGGAAACCGATTTCAGGAGGTAGACTGCAATTGCATTGAAAGCATAGGAAAAGAGGCAGAACGTCCACAATGATGCACTTGGCCAAAAAGGGCGTATGCGTTTTTTCCTGAATATATTCAGGAAAAAACGCATACGCCCTTTTTGGCCAACCAAGCAAACTTGCAAAGGAAATCTGCACTACAATGAAGTCTCACTTCCCCCCGGTCAAAAGGGCCATCTGAAAAAAGTGTAAAATCCAGAAAGGCAGGACACGCCATGGAGAACTGGGAGCCCTGTTATGCTGATGGGCGGGATGTAAATTGCCAACAGACACTCGGGAGAAGTGTATGGTGTTTCCTGAAACATCTAAAAAACAAAGCAACAGAGCCTAGGGCACTTCCACTTATGGTCCTATAGCTTAGGGAAATTAAAATCAAAAAGACACAGCCACCCCAAAGTTTGGAACGGCTCTGTTTACAAGAACCTCGTTTACAGTACAAGTTCAACATCGCAGAAAGTGAAAAATGGATAAAGAAGTTGTGGTATTTACTTACAAAGCAATATCACTCAGCAATGAAATCTATGTCATCAGGCCCTTAGCAGCACAATGAGTGGATTCAGGTATGATGATTCTAACTGAAATAAGTCACACAGAAAAAGAATCATCATAAGATATCAGTAATACACGGAATGTAAACTTGGCTACACAGGAACTGAATTCCAAAACAGAACAGGGTCTCAAATTTAGAAAACCAACTTATGCTTGCTTAAGGGGAAAGGTGAGTTGGGGTGCTGCATAAAACCAGAGATTGAAATGAGCACAGATAAAGTTTCTTAAGCCAAATATGGAATAGACAAGAGCTACTCCTTGCTCAACGAAATGGACTCAACACCGCATATTAAACGCCTAAGAATGTACCTGACTAGTAAGTATCTTAAAACCTATGGATTGCTATGTCTCCGAAAGAGAATCAAGCGTGTGTACAGGGGCATAAACGCAGCAGTGATAGGATTGGAGAGGTTCGGTGAGCAAGTGAAGACCCTTTGAAGTCATATTGCATGGTACCCATTACACGGGTCTCAACTCTCCAGGTTTAAGGTATTCTTCCTTCAGCTAAAACATGCATGTGGAACCCAGAGTATGATCAACCGTGTGAACGGGAGATGTGTTCAAATACGTCTCAGTTTTCCTCCCCTGGTACTCGATTGCAACATTGCAGACGCTTTACTAACACTCTCCCCACTTGGAGGGTCAGCGCCTTTAACCTCCTGTTTAGCCTAGTTTGCAATTTCTGCGGAAGATGAACAGGAATAGGGAGAACCAATGAGAGACTAGCTGGAGGTGTCTAGACGGGCAAATTTAACTCTCATTTCCCACCATGAAGAGGAAATAACCAAAGGCACAGCGTGCCGTGCCGGAACCAGATTAGGGTCTGAAGCCATCCTGCGGTGTTGCGGCCAGGTCACAAGAAAGCGAGTTGAAGAAAGGAGCTCAGGGACACTGTAATTCACAAACCTGCAGAGTTATAAATGACAGCTATCGTCCAATAATATACTGAAGTAAGGCTGCCAAGAGGACTTGAAAGCGGGGCAGAATTGCAGGAAACCGATTTCAGGAGGTAGACTGGAATTGCATTGAAAGCATAGGAAAAGAGGCAGAACGTCCACAATGATGCACTTGGCCAAAAAGGGCGTATGCGTTTTTTCCTGAATATATTCAGGAAAAAACGCATACGCCCTTTTTGGCCAACCAAGCAAACTTGCAAAGGAAATCTGCACTACAATGAAGTCTCACTTCCCCCCGGTCAAAAGGGCCATCTGAAAAAAGTGTAAAATCCAGAAAGGCAGGACAGGCCATGGAGAACTGGGAGCCTTGTTATGCTGATGGGCGAGATGTAAATTGCCAACAGACACTCGGGAGAAGTGTATGGTGTTTCCTGAAACATCTAAAAAACAAAGCAACAGAGCCTAGGGCACTTCCACTTATGGTCCTATAGCTTAGGGAAATTAAAATCAAAAAGACACAGCCACCCCAATTTGGGACACCTCTGTTTACAAGAACCTCGTTTACCGTACAAGTTCAATATCACAGAAAGTGAAAAATGGATAAAGAACTTGTGGTACTTACGTACAATGCAGTATCACTCAGCAATGAAATCTATGTCATCAGGCCCGTAGCAGCATAATGAGTGGATTCAGGTACGATGATTCTAACTGAAATAAGTCACACAGAAAAAGAAACATCATAAGATATCACTAATACACGGAATGTAAACTTGGCTACACAGGAAGTGAATTACAGAACAGAACATGGTCTCAAATTTAGAAAACCAACTTATGCTTGCTTAAGGGGAAAGGTGAGTTGGGGTGCTGCATAAAACCAGAGATTGAAATGAGCACAGATAAAGTTCCTTAAGCCAAATATGGAATAGACAAGAGCTACTCCTTGCTCAACGAAATGGACTCAACACCGCATATTAAACGCCTAAGAATGTACCTGACTAGTAAGTATCTTAAAACCTATGGATTGCTATGTCTCCAAAAGAGAATCAAGCGTGTGTACAGGGGCATAAACGCAGCAGTGATAGGATTGGAGAGGTTCGGTGAGCAAATGAAGACCCTTTGAAGTCATATTGCATGGTACCCATTACACGGGTCTCAACTCTCCAGGTTTAAGGTATTCTTCCTTCAGCTAAAACATGCATGTGGAACCTAGAGTATGATCAACCATGTGATCGGGAGACGTGTTCAAATATGTCTCAGTTTTCGTACCCTGGTACTCGGGTGCAACATTCCAGACGCTTTACTAACACTCTCCCGACTTGGAGAGTCAGTCCCTTTAACCTCCTGTTTGGCCCAGTTTGCAATTTCTGCGGAAGATGAACAGGAATAGCGAGAACCAATGAGAGACTAGCTGGAGGTGTCTGGAGGGGCAAATTTAACTCTCATTTCCCACCAGGAAGAGGAATTAACCAAAGGCTCAGCGTGCCGTGCTGGAACCAGATTAGGGCCTGAAGCCATCCTGCGGTGTTGCGGCCAGGTCACAAGAAAGCGAGTTGAAGAAAGGAGCTCAGGGGCACTGTAATGCACAAACCTGCAGAGTTATAAATGACAGCTATCGTCCAAAAATATACTGAAGTAAGGCTGCCAAGAGGACTTGAAAGCGGGGCAGAATTGCAGGAAACCGATTGCAGGAGGTAGACTGGAATTGCATTGAAAGCATAGGAAAAGAGGCAGAACGTCCACAATGACGCACTTGGGCAAAAAGGGCGTATGCGTTTTTTCCTGAATATATTCAGGAAAAAACGCATATGCCCTTTTTGGCCAACCAAGCAAGCTTGCAAAGGAAATCTGCACTACAATGAAGTCTCACTTCCCCCCGGTCAAAAGGGCCATCTGCAAAAAGTGTAAAATCCAGAAAGGCAGGACAGGCCATTGAGAACTGTGAACCTTGTTATGCTGATGGGCGGGATGTAAATTGCCAACAGACACTCGGGAGAAGTGTATGGTGTTTCCTGAAACATCTAAAAAACAAAGCAACAGAGCCTAGGGCACTTCCACTTATGGTCCTATAGCTTAGGGAAATTAAAATCAAAAAGACACAGCCACCCCAAAGTTTGGGACGCCTCTGTTTACAAGAACCTCGTTTACAGTACAAGTTCAACATTGCAGAAAGTGAAAAATGG